>NC_056729.1:1295125030-1295205030 GCF_019279795.1 Protopterus annectens | reverse complement strand
CCTACATATACTGGGCCAATACACAGTGTATTCCAGTGCCTGACTGTGGTATGGGACATGTGTCAATCTGGCCCTACAAACATGTACGCTGATAGGGTACCATACACTATAGCAGCATGGAACATCATATAGAACAGGACCAAGAATAATAACATCTACCACAGTCTGTACCCAGGCCAATGTACATATTCACAATACACACTCTGTCGACAATCACCATACGTACACAGACCTCACTACTGTACACACTACAATAGAATGTCCAGATTTTGTCCTCAAATATAAGGCCTACTATACATAACATGTCTAGCAGTCTGATATCTCACTGGCTTGTTATCAGTTACGATGTCAGTAAATAATGACGTACTGAGCATATGCACCTTTTACTGCATGCCATATGTACAAAGATTGACAGAGTTGTGGCTGGAGGCACAAACACAGGGCCAATATTGACATGTTGCTGTGATAAACACATGCATTTACTGGTGTAACAGGGTTTGTTGTGACATATGTCTTCTGAGGAATATGAAGTTAGTAACTCACATGGCTGTCACCATGTACTGACTTCTGTCCTCAGAGTATGCTACTGCATTTCTAACATAACATATGTAAGACTCCAAACACTGGGCAGTCTGCAAATAGCACTACTGGTGAGCGTTTCCCCAACCACATAACACTGTCATGACAGATACCATGTAGAACAGCCATATCCACACACACCCTGTTAAACCAGCATTACTTCAAATGTAGAAGAGCAATACTTACATTCTGTCCTTATGTCTGGAACATCCCCCTCCTGTTTGTGGGCCTGTTCCCACAGTGTTTGTTGTAAGAGGTATAGCCAACTACCCATTGTAATGCTGTTTGTCAAACACCCACATGAAGTCCTGCTCACAGTGAAGGAAAAGGGCCAACACCTATATTAAGTGCTTAGTTATAGGAGTGTGTTTCCATGCAATTGGCTATAGGAATGATACCACAGCTGTTCCACATGCAATCAGCTAGTGGGGGACTGAAATTTGTGCACAGGCCATCAGCTGATCATGAGCATCACTTACAAAGCACAAGTTGCTGCCTAAGCAAAGCAGGTGTACTTTTCCACATCCACCAGAGAGGGAGTGAGAGAGACAGAGACAAAGTAAGAAAGGAAGGGAGTAAGAGTCAAGCATGTTTGTGTATGATCCATGGCTGGAGAGTGGTATCTGGGCATTATGACGGTTGCCTATATTGTGTACTAATCCATACTGTCAAATGATAATTGCACATGGCTGTACACATTTATGGCTGAGGATTGTCGACCAGAATCTCTACAATGTTTGGAAAATGTGGACAATGGGACATTTGATGACATGATGATGGGGTAAATCCACACTGCAATGGACCCTGTTATTACACAATCACCCCAACAGGACACTGATAACACACACTTATCAGTACTGAGTTTCAAACCCCTATCTGACTATGTATTGCTATTACATTGTTATGCAGTCATTGCATGCACTACGGAGCATACGTGTTGAGGAGCTGACCAAATGTATCTTTGAAGGTGAGTGACATAAGCAACAGTGATAAATGAGGAATAAAGGAAGTGTAGTACATGTGACTATCCACAAAAGCAGGTGTCAAGGAAGACACAACCACACTCTCTCAGGAAATTACACACATTATCATAGTTGGCAGGGTCAGGATTAAAACTCCTAACAAAATAGTTTGCTACACTACAGTATTACATAGTTATCACATGCGCTACAGTGCTTATCAGGCTGATATATGGCCAAAGGGTTATTTCAAGGTGACTGACATCAAAAGGCGTGCTACAGTAGGGCAATGGGAGGTGCAGTGAATGTGAATGGCTTCAAAATCATTAATCTCCACACACACACACAAACACACACATACACACACACACACACACACACACACACACACACACACACACACACACACACACACACACACTTGCCATTACTGACATGCATGGGTTCATTGCTTCACAGGTTTGTAGTAGTTGACTGTGCCAGAAGGCTGTACAAGTCAAGGCAAAGGGAATACCTTTGCATCAGGCCACATGTCAATGGTTTCCAGTGTGGCTCAGGGGTGTAGTCCCTGGATTGGCCCATACAGGTGGGTATTGTATTCACCAACCACTCATCTGGGTTACTATTGTGAGTGGCCAGTGCTGTGCAATGCTTGCCATATATGTGATCTGTATTCCATAACATGAACAGTGTCTTGGTTGTGCACATGTCCCACATGCATGTTCTGTGACATGTGGAAGCGTACCTGGGGTCTCTGGGACATATTGTGTGGACAGATTGTTATCATCTGATGTGGCATTCCCGACCTCATGTGGTGAGACCTGGCTATGGAACTGAGGTCGTGCCTGCACCTACATTGACAGCATGATGCAGGTATTCAGTGGAGCTAGTGACATCTGTCCATACAGGGCATGTGCATAAGGCATGGTATTCCCTTTGTGGGTTACATTTGCAGACTCTACAGTTGTTGCAGGCGTCCAGTGGGGAACATAGCAAAGGACCACTGTAAGCAATTATTTGCCTTTTGTAGAGATGGGACAGGGTGCCGTGTTATTTTACTTGTTGGATAACACACACTCAGTCAGGAGATGTTACACATCACAGTACATTCTGATGTCAGTGGCAGTGTTGTGGTCAACAGGCATGTAGTCCACTGCAATCACACCATGGTTACTATCTGTGGGCAATATGCAGGGAACTACCAATATAGTGGTTGTTGCCTAGCCAAGTGTGTTTGTGTATGAGACATGGACATGGGTGGAGAGTGTTCTCTGGGTAATACAAGGGTTGCCTATATTGTTCACCGATCCATAATGTCACATGTAGGGCTATGGATTGTCTACACCAGCCTCTCTGCTGTTTGACATCTATTGTCCTTATAAGGTGGATATTGTGACATATATTATGTCCTCAATATAATAACTTAGCAAAACCTGCCCCATTGAATCCTGTCATTACACAATCACAGCAACCTCCATACAGGATACTGATGACAAACACACACACACTTGCTAGTACTGAAATTCAAACCCCTACCAAGTTATGTATTGCTACTACAGTGTACCACATTTATCACACATGCCACAGAGCTTATTGGATAGATGTTGTCCCAAGGTACTTCTAAGGTGAGGAACATCACCAGCCCTTGTAAATACTGGCATTGGGTGATGTAGTGGGTGAGAGATCCCAACAAGAACTTTACCCTAATCACGCATTTACATTTGCCAGGGGTGAAGTTCAAACCTCTATCTAACTACCTTTATGGACCATTATGTTACACATTTACCACATGCATCACTGACCTGACATGGTATAGGTTTCGCAACATATACTTGTAAGGTGGATGATATCTGCAGGACTGCTAAAGTCAGGCTCTGAGATGTGTACTGGTTGTAAATAGGGACACTTGCCACAGATGAGATTCAAACCCGTAGCTCTGTAGTTACTGCTACTACATTGTTCCACATTTATGGCATGCATCACAGAGCTTATAGGGCTACCTATTCTCCAAAGGTATATTTCAAGGTAGATAACATCAGCAGGCTTGCTAAAGTAGGGCAATATTAGGTGCAGTGACTGTGAATGGCCTCAAAAGCATTACTCTCTACACACATACCCCCACAGTTGCCATGTCTGAGATAAAAACTCCTACCTAACTAGTACATCACACTATTACACTATTACACAGTTATTACACATGCCACAGAGCTTACAGGGTTAGCCCTTATCCAAAGGTGTATTTCAAGTTGAATGACATCAGCAGCCTTGCTAAAATAGGGCAATGGGAGGTGTAGTGTCTATGAATGGCCTCAAAATTATTGATTTCTACACACACAAAGTTTCACAGTTGCCATAACTGGCATTAGAACTCCTACCTAACTAGTACATCACACTATAGCACTACACAGTTATTGCACATGCCACAGAGCTTACAGGGCTGAATCTTGTCCAACGAGGTATTTCAAGCTGAATGACATCAGCAGGCTTTTTAAAGTAGGACAATGGGAGGTGTAGTGACTGTGAATGGCCTTAAAAGCATTGATTCTTACACAAACCTTCACAGTTGCCATGTCTGGGATTAAAACTCCTACCTAACTAGTACATCACACTATAGCATTATGCAGTTATAGCACACACCACAGAGCTTACAGGGTTAGCCCTTATCCAAAGGTGTATTTCAAGGTGAATGACATCAGCAGCCTTGCTAAAGTAGGGCAATGGGAGGTGTAGTGTCTATGAATGGCCTCAAAATCATTGATCCCTATACACACACACTGACCTTCACAGTCACCATGTCTGGGACTAGAACTCCTACCTAATTAATACATCACACTATAGCATCACACATTTATTGCACATGCCACAGAGCTTAGAATGATGATTTTTGTCCAAAGGGGTATTTCAAGATGACTGACATCAGCAGGCTAGCTAAACTCTAGGGCAATGTGGGTGCAATGTGTGTGAATAGGCCATAAACCATTCCTCTGGCAACACACAGACAACACTCAGTCACACACAACTTTACATTTGAGAGGACTGTGTATATGACTGCTAGATGAATAATGACTTGTACTGTCATGTTACACAGTTATCACAAGCACCACAGACACTATAGTGGTGAGGGCTACCAGCATCAAATGTCTACAGTGATAGACACTGGCACATCATGTGATATTGGCCAATTGGATGTGTGGTGAGTGGGACAGGCCTCATGATGGGAAGCTCTTTGTCACTGTCTGTCTTTCTCTTCCCCACATCTCTGTTTGTGTATGTTTGACCTATTATAGTGTGTTGTCTTTGGATATATGTGTGCATTCCTATCCAAAGTGTGTGCAAAGCATGACTGGTGTGCAATGTGGAGTGTGACATCTGAGACTGACAGACATCTGCGACTGACAGATATGTATAGTCCACTGTTGCCAGACATGGGCTTCATTTCTGTAAGTGTGGGAGCATGCCCAGTATGACCTTCTGTACTGAATGTGTAAATCCATTCCAGGTAGGTTGTACTCCACTGCAGGCATCTGTGTTCTACACCTACAGCTAGCAACCTGTTTCTGCAGGATATCTGTAGATAGGTTGACAATATGGAGTCACAATGGGCAAAGGATAGTGGGATACTGTAATTAATTGTGTCTGTGCTGCTTCTGCTACATGGTTTTGGTGTTAGCAGAGATATTCAGACATATGTACTGTTTTACACTGTGATGTATTATGTCATCAACTACTGACAGCTATACGTATTTGCTCACAGTAACTTCCTGGGGAATACAAGATGAATGAAGCTGTGTCCATTATTATGTTCTCCAGCCTACATATTCTTGCACAATCATGCCATTCTGCAGGGGGAGCGGCAGACACTTGTTGATAGGTCCGTGTAAATGGTCCAGCACCTTGGTACTGTGGTGGCTGAGGATCCCATGCTTGTGCATCTATCGACATAACAGAATGGCCATATCCTGCTGAGGCCATACCTCTCAGCTGTACAGATTCACACAGATTACCCAGAGGCAAGGCTCATATATCTGGTCATTACCCCTTCACATTGTGTTTTACGAGCAGGTTTGTAGCCACCCATTCCTGTGTTTGCAGGCAGGGATAGTATGGGTACACATCAGAGTTTCAGACTTCACACACTCCATGGCATCCATGCTTCTACCCCCCTTTTATTCTATCCTCTTTCTAACATTATGCAAGCGATATCTGATAAGTATCCCTATAGTTATCACTTCATCCCAGTAGTATTTAGGGGTTGGTCCACAGTTCATGCAGTAGGACATGATGGACATGCTATCGGGATTTGTTGACATGGCATTGCATTTGTGTTCTGTGGACTGTGTTATGTCATTATTTGGGATTCCATGAGATAACATACATTGGCAGTATGGGTGAGACACAGGCCTTTGACAGAGGACTGTAGGGCATTTGGTAGTGATGCAGGCCATCTGTAGCAGGCCAGTGCATTCTGTCACTCCTACAGTCCCAGGCTGCAAGCCAATGTATTCCCCTGGGGTGACAGAGTAAGTGTGCAAGGTGTTAATGGCAATAGTTTATGTCCTTATTAAACCATTGGTGTGGATACTGGCAGGGTGCTGCTTACAGCTAGGGACACACCTGCATGGGACACCTCTTCAGCATGCTGCATTCTGTGGGTATTCCCATACAGAAGTGGGGGTCATATTGTACTCATTCTCAACAGCAGGGATATGATGTGTGAGGAACCTGTGGCTGATGGTGGGGTGAGCCGAGTGCATGTGTGTTATGGAAGCTACTTGCAGATGACTCACAGATATACATGGGGCATTCCCCTTATGCTGGCTTTTGCGGGGACATCAGCAGTTTCTCAGTACTTCATAACCGTGCCTTTTGTGGTCTACCAGTGTTTGGCCACACTACATCAGTATTCCATACTACACAGCCGCGGTGGTACAGTGGTAGCATTATTGCCTCACAGCAAGAGGTTCTCCTGTTCGATTCTTGGCTGGAGTGCCTTCTGTGTGGAGCCTGCATGTCCTCCCCATGGTCGAGTGGCCTCCGAAAGACATGCGTGAATGGACGTGCCTTAGCTGAAGGTTGGGCATCAGGCTGGCAACTCGGCACCATAAAATCTACTGCCAATCATTAGCGGACTGGAGTTCTGCTGTGGTGACCCCTAACTGGTAAAAGCCGAAAAGACAAACAACAACAGATAACTAACGTGCTGTTAACCTGTATGTACAATTCCAAAGGGGTGTCCATTTGACAGTAACATTTTATACACTCTCTGTCTAGTGTACTTCCTCCTGTGTACTGTATATATGTCTGCGCCCACATTCATGCCATGTCCATATTTCAGATGGTGACAGATATTACATCCAAACAATTAGTATGGATTATTGCTGGATTGGGTCTTGCTGGGATGCATTGTGTTTGGCACTACATTTGTTAGAAGTTGGCCCTGTCATCAATAGTACTGGCCATTGGCTACTGGGACACAACCCTCCATGCTTACATGCTGACCACTTTCACACAATATACAACACACAACAACCTAACACACATTTATCCTGCTAATTTGGCCAGCTCAGGTAATCTGTGCTCCACTGTTATTATACCCACATGTACATGTTACTACATTTCTTCATAGAATTGTGGGGGGGGGCACACGTGACAACTGTAAACATTTGCTATGACTGTACTGGAATTTCAGGTACTCCATTTCATTCTGTATTTTAAGCTATCATGCAGACTAGAGGCATATCAGTGTAGTACAGATCTTAGGTTTTACTGACCTACATTTCAGTTTCAGACTTCTTACCCCTCAGAACTAACATCCCACTTCCTGACCTGTTGTAGTCTGTCTGTTTAGGTTTGGAAAGGGGCTGTTCTCCATTGCCATCAATCAGAGGCCTTAGCACAGCCTTTTTTGTGGTCATCTACACCTGTCCTGCTGGCTGAGACTGTTGTTGAGTATGTGAGCCTCACTGACATGCATGTGTGTGTCCTATGGACACACATTTGGCCTACCACATGTCCTGAAGTGGTATTTGTCACCTTGTCAAGTAGTGCCTACTATGCTGACACCAGTATTTGTTATGGATTTCATGCTGCCTATATAGGTGTCTACTATCTGCTGCCATCCAATTCAGCCACCCAATTTCCTTGCATGCTCACATCCGTACCATAGATACAAGTAGCAGAGCATACTACTACATTCAGCAATTGATAGTGAGAGTGATTTACCTTGTGGTTGCGCCTGTATTGAGGATGATGTTGGAGGGCTGACTATGTTGGATGCACATAGTACACTCCCCATATGTGGTTAAGCACAGGTAGTGTCATGTTTGGCATCCCTTTTACTGCCTGTGCGAGTCAGCGAGAGGTATCTTTTCCTGGGTTCCTACCATGTCAGTGTATGTGCTATGTGTTGCCTCTTTGCCAAAGCCTGGGCATACTGGGCATGCCTCCTTCTGCCTACAGGGGCAGGCTCAGGTTGTTCCTCCTCCGAGTCATTCTGTGCCTGTGCTGGCCTTGGCAATGGTGGGGGGGGCTGTGTGGCCCTGTCCCTTGCTATTCCTGCTGCAGTTGTTTCTGCAGGATCATATTGTGTAGCATGGCACATACAATGACAATTTGGGTAAATGTAGCTGGAGAATACTGCAAGGCTCCACTGGATATGTCCAGACACAGGAACCATAACTTGAGCATCCCAAACACATGCTCTATTTAGATTCTGATTTGTGTGTGTGCCTCATTATGGAGTTTTTGTTCGGGTGTGTGTGCATTTCTGATGGGTGTCATCAGCCACAGCTCCAGTGCATAATCAGCATCCCCCAATAGGTGGCCATATGGGATGTCCCCATTGGCAAAACTCTGGTACAGCTGCGTCATATGCCAGATGTGGGAGTCATGATAGCTTCCAGGGCTGCCAGCACACACATTCATTATAATGCCCTGGGCAACACACATGACCTGGCAGTTGATGGAGGGGAAGCCCTTGCGGTTTATATAGACCCTGCCCCACTCACCAGGTGGGGTTTTGATGTCTATGTGTATGCAGTCTATAGCATCCACTACCTCAGGGTATTCTGCTATTTGGTGGAAGAGACGCATATTGCTGGTCAACACCTCACAGGTGTTGTGGAAATATATGTGCTCACTGGCATCTGCTGACATGGCATCCAGGAACTGGTGGAGTACCCTGGATGCTGATGCCTGTGAGATCCCCATGATATCCCCAGTTTGCCTTTGGAAGGTACCTGTGGCTAATATTCTTAAGCCTACATATACCTTGGTATCCACTGGGATTGGTTCCTCTCTGTTGGTTTTGTGTGTGAGGCATGGCCGGCACAGCTCAACAATTTGCTGTAGGAGGTCTTGTCCACCCTATAGTGCTCCACTATCTCTAGCTCATGTATCCCCTGGTAGGTTACCCTGGGTCTGTACACTCTTCTTCTCCTCACTGTGGGTTGGTCATCAGCATTCTCATCCTTACCACCCTCAGTCTCTTCCACATATTGGTTTATGAGAGCAAAAGCAGCCCCTATCATTTTGTTGCTTTTGTTAGGTAAAATTTCCCCATTTGTGTACACTGGTGGTGTATAGTTTGTGGAAAAAAGCTGAGAGAAAGGTGTTTGCATAGTTTATAGTAGTGTGCTGGGCTGGGCTGCTGCCTGTGTAATTGGCTGGTTCTGATTCATTTCACCTGCCAGCTATGCTAGTTCTCCTTGATTACCTTCCTACTGCTGTTTTCCCTTCCCATTGCCTTCCTGTTTAAGCCCCGAGGCTGCTATTTCCTGGTTTATTTATTTATTTTTTTGTTTAAAACCCAGTTCGCGGCACGCACACCCATTTAGGCAATGTAAATACTGCTAGGCAGCTTCAGACACACCCCCTTCCTCAGCTGTGCTTAGCTAAGTGCAAACACAGACCATAGAGCTCCAATAGGCTTACAGCATGCATGACACACCCCCTTATGAAGTCATCTAGTTCTTAGGCTTACACCATGGTATTACTGCACCTACACGGATGGGTGCAAGCTAGCACTGAGGGGAAATCTGTGATTCAGTATCATTGCCCTCATTTGCATAGGATTGACTGCTAATGCATGGTTACAAAACTGACACTCAGACTTCCTCCTTACCAATCACTATTCCATGGTCTTGTTGTATTATGCATGCCATTGACTATTATGGCAAAATCATGATTTTGGTTTAAAAGCTTATTTCCAGCTTTTTTTTACTATTTTCAGGCTTTCCCATTTGAGCACCGGCCAACAAAAAAAAAGTTCATTTTTATCATTTGGAATTAATTTTCATACCTATGGCCATATATTTGGCCTTTGGCATTCCTATCCCTTCTAATACATGTGTTTGTACAAGCTGTCATGCCTCAATTTTGTACTTAGTTTGCAGAAATGTATTCAGCTACTGGCTGAATACATTTCTGCAGTCTACACTATTCCTGCACGGACGCCTGCCTGCTTTCTGGATCACTAATTCACCTCATTTGCATGATTTTTACCAGCAAATGAGGTAATTAGCATACAGGGGCTGTGTCCTTACAGGAATAGTGCAGGAGCGCTTGTGCACATCCTGGAAGCTTATTCCTGGATCGCACGGCAGCCTTATTGCCTGCAGCAGCTCTTGCACTATTCCTGCACGCTGTGCAGAGCTTGCTGAATCCTGGGGATTATCTTTGTTTAGGCAATGAATAGGAATGAAATGAATGAGGCTTGAAGGACAAAAGTTAAAAGCACTTACAGTGAAGCAGGCCAGCCAGGTAATGCTGATTTCACAGACTCTTGCATAGGCTCCAATTTCTTTTACTGTGCATGCCCACAGAATATTGCTTACTGCCAGAAGTCCATGACAGGGAGCACTTATATATGCCCTTTCCTACTATACAATGGAATTTATGTTAATTTTCCATCTCCCTACCTTACATACAAAATTATCCCACCCTGCACAGTGCTGGAAGAATAAGGTCTCACAGGACTGTAATTATCCTTTTTTGGCTAATCTTCTAATTCTGCATCAGTGCCTTCTAACATTCCATCTCATTCTCCTTTTTTACTGTTATTCAAAAAAAAAATGCAGTGTCCTAAATTCCTAAATACACAATGTTATTGTCAGCTTTACTCCACTGCAACCCCGGCACATCTTACTGTTATGCCTAGATTACTTGACAAGAATACAACATTAAGGTGTGGAAAAATATCCATCTCTTTTAATGTGGATTTTCTAACGCAACAACATAGAAAGATTAAAGTAAAACAACTTCTTAAAGTTATAGATTACCAGCTGTCATTATGGCAGCAAATGTCATGAACTTTGATTACCAAAAGCAATATGCCCAGACCTTACTTCCTTTAGCAAATCACCTTGTTTGTCCCCAACCTCCCAAATACTCCAATAGTTCACTACGCTCCAAAAGGCCAGCAGAAATTCAATCCTGCCCCAGACTTTGTACTAGTGCAAATTTTGTTTTTGCCAAAACTTGGAGGAAGAGTCCTGAGGAGTACAACCCACTCCATGTTTTTGACTGTGTGTTCCTTGATGTTACATCACGGCCTTGTTTGATGATTTGATGGAACCACTGTTCATTTGTTTTGTGCCAGTTGAGGGGTTGGTTGAGTTGGTGGTATTCTGTTTGGTGGTTCAACTTGTTGGTATTAGAACTCCTGAAGTATTTGTCTTAGCATCACTCTGGAGGACCTGCAGGGCAGAGCTGTGAGAGGTAAGTTCACATAATGGATATCGCTATTACTTTTTGTTGATTTTTTTTTTTTACTTATGGGATAAAGTTTGTCATCTGAAACTGAAAACTTTGTTTAACCCATCTATATATCCTTATTTGTAAAACTGTTATTGGAGCCATTGGTATTAGGGATTTAAGAATCACATGCAATTTAAATTGTAAGAATAAATAAAAGAATTTGAGTTGTTTGCTACTTTATATTTTACTTGGTGAGCTGAAGTGAAGTTTTTTCACTTTATAGAGTGCTGGGGATTTGAGGGAATTGAACCTTTATGTGTAAATATAGAGAATGAAATGTCAAATATCCTTATTAATTCTGAAAATGCTTACAGGAGAATTCACCAATTAAATTGGCAATTACTTTGTTTTTGTACTCAAATTAATTCTGCATACATTTTTGGGGGTAGACACCTTAGGAATAAGCTGCTATGAGGGTTTATAAGATAGTGCTATTATAGAGAATACAGACACTCTTTGAGAAGATGAAATGATTATTCCATTAGAATTATTGATGATTGTTCCATTTCTTCATGAAATATTGAAATTATAACTGAAGAAAACAAGGCACAGAAACATGACTGGAAGCATAAAATGTTAAAAGTTTAATGAGGTAAGCCCTTTTCCACCAAATTTATTTATTTATTTATCTTATTTTATTTTATTTATTTACATTTGTTGACTGGGAAATCCAACTGGACACAGGCCCTTTTTCAGCAGAGGCCCGGGGAGAAAAGCTCCACAATAAAGATCAGTTAATTACAAGATTACAAGAAGTATAGGTAGGCTGTTTGTTTAACAATACTAGTAATCTAGACATAGATCAAGATGCATAGCATATTTTGGCGAAGGACAATTGAGTATATACTATACACGTATAACATCTGTGCCATTTAAGACAGCAAGTAACCTAATGGTTAAGCTGGCAGATATTACACATGAATAACAGTACACAAGATTACAGCTGAGATCTATTAATAGGTATACAAGCATCGGAGTTGGCTGTAACAAAAGATAGTTAGTAGGGTAGAAGATAGGTTTAGGTTGGTTGGATTAGAGATATTATTGAGGGTTGTTACAAGGGCATGCCCAGTGCTCTTTTAGACTAGTGCTTCTTCAGACCATATAAAAACTACATTAGCAAACACTTGTTGAGTTTGCCTATAAGACACATCCAGCTGGCTGTGTTATTCCTGCGTCCAGCTGGCTGTGATATTCCTGCATCCAGCTGGCTGTGATATTCCTGCATCTTATGGAGCACGTTGCTTTTGCTCTGATGGTCTTATGCTTTGTTTTCATGACTTACAAGGTATTATAAGTGACAGAAATCTGTGTCTTAACCTTGTCTAGAGAATGCTTCCTTTTGTATTAGTTTTGAGTTTGTCAACAGTTAGATTTAAAAGTCATGCTATGTTGGCCAGATTAGTCCCATTAGGCCAGTTGTGTCTCTTCAGGGGAAACCAGAGGATGCATTTTCTGAAGGATATAACATCTGAAACAAAACTCAGATGTAGTCATTATTTACTATTTACCAACTACAATCTTTTTTGATTTGCCAGAAAACCACAAACAGCAAGGAACACCCAATCAGACCAAATAATTCAACTTTCCATACCACAAAAATGATGGTGTGCCACTGAAAGATGTGTACCAGTACTTATAAGTTACAGTTCAATAACTGGTGATGAAGGGACTGCAGTAATAAAGGAACTGTGCTTTGAAGACAGTTTAGCTTTACATTCTAGATGCTTCCTGCTGTCTGTATTTGCATTTTCCACTAATTCAGTTATCTGCAATCTGCAGATCATCAAATTCTATGAAGTGAAGAAATATGACAATGCTTATTTATCTGTTGTACTTATGAAGAGCTTGGGAGCACTGTTTTTGTGAACCGATACAAACAAAACATGATTGTGTGCCTTGTTTAATTTTTTAGAAGTTAGTGGCAATCATTGTAATCTTGAGCTACTATTAAATAATTATTAGCTAAGATCTGCTGTTGTTTATTCAGACATCTTCATTATGGTTTAGAAAATGCATCCAGTTAGGCAATTAATACATGATAATACACATGCTTTTTCTATTCTTGGCACTTAGTATATTAAAAACAAAATACCTGTTGCATATCAAGGGTTATAAATATTTCATATGGGATAACGCACTTAATCTGTTAATAATACTTCTAGAATGACTGATCGACAGATATGTAATTGTAACTTTGAGTCTATTGCCCTAGAAAGACAATATTGTATTGTTTGAAAAAATCAACTTTCTTTGTAAAAATAATTTTTCTTTCCCTTTTGTGCTACATCATTTCTGCAATTCTGCCTGATAGTTTGTGCCCTTTTGTTTTTCCATGAATTATTAATTCTTATAGGCTTGAATGACTGGCTTAATAAACAAAGTATAACAAATTTAGGAATATAGCCTTTAAATTAGGATCTTGTCAGATGATATATGACTCTAGTAGAATGAGTTTATAAACTCATGCCAGTTCTTTTTGATTAGATGCTGTATTTATTTCCCAGCTATAGTAATGCAGTACTTATGTGGTGCTTAAAGATGAATTTATGACCACTGAGGACTTATAATCAGCACCATTTGTTACAATAGGAGCATGACTAAGCTAGAATGCATATGTGTGCATCTGGGATCGGTGTGTGTGTGTGTGTGTGTGCGTATACATATATATTTTTTACTTTTGTTTCCTTCAGTATGAACTAAGTACTGTGATATGAAGTGCAGATTATAGTTATGTCAAGTTGCATTTAAAGAGAGCTGTTTCATAATTCTGGATGGCAGGATCGACAGACTTATCTGAAGTTTGGTTAAACCCATATAAAAGAAAAGTTGAACATATTAATAATTAGATTTGCTCAAAGTGGTACCATCCATCAGTATTAGAGAAAGTCTAATTTAATTGCCAATTTAATTGGTTAATCTGGACTGGCCTTTTTAGAAATCTGAATATTTCAGTGGTATAAAGCAAGCAACAGTTTAATAATCTGTAAATTATTGACATGTCTCACATATGTAATGTTTTGTTGACAGAAATGTTTGTTTAAACATCAGAATGCCTCTTTGTACAACTTGCATATATGCATACATGTTGCTGTCCGAGTTGAACTTGCTAAGCTGAAACTCTCTTACTGCTGTTTTCTATATAAAATTGCTGTCAGTAGTTTCTGCATCTGTTCTGCCAGTGATTCATTAGTTTTTATAATTTCCCTTTTCTTCATTTTGATGAAATCATGGATTTCATATCTGTCCATCTATCTAACTATCTATCTATCTATCTATCTATCTATCTATCTATCTATCTATCTATCTGCTATCTGTCTGTCTCTCTATCTATCTATCTATCTATCTATCTATCTATCTATCTATCTATCTATCTATCTATCTATCTCTATCTATCTATATCTATCTATCTATCTATCTATCTATCTATCTATCTATCTATCTATCTATCTATCTGTCTGTCTATCTATCTATCTATCTGTCTGTCTATCTATCTATCTATCTATCTATCTATCTATCTATCTATCTATCTATATCTATCTATCTATCTATCTATCTATCTATCTATCTATCTGTCTATCTATCTATCTATCTATCTATCTATCTATCTATCTATCTATCTATCTATCTATCTATCTATCTATCTATCTATCTATCTATCTATCTATCTATCTATCTCTATCTATCTATCTATCTATCTATCTATCTATCTATCTATCTATCTCTCTATCTGTCTATCTATCTATCTATCTATCTATCTATCTATCTATCTATCTATCTATCTGTCTGTCTATCTATCTATCTATCTATCTATCTCTATCTATCTCTCTCTCTATATATATATCTATCTTTCTCTCTATCTAGCTGTCTATCTAGCAATCTATCTATCTGTTTGTCTATCTATCTATCTATCTATCTATCTATCTATCTATCTATCTATCTATCTATCTATCTATCTATCTATCTATCTATCTATCTATCTATCTATCTATCTATCTATATATCTAATTATCTATCTATCTATCTATCTATCTATCTATCTATCTATCTATCTATCTATCTATCTATCTTTATGTTTAGGCGGGAGAGGAGGCTACCCCCCCAATGTGAAAAATACTTTCACTAAATTGTTTTCATCAGATTAAATTCCTGATCCATTAAACATGGTGAATTGGCTCCTGCCAGAGATGTATTTGATTAATCATCAGTGTTACACTTTTAGGTGCCTTGTCCTTTCCATAGCATAATATATTAGTAACCCTGTGTTGCATTTGTTGTAAAGGCCTATTATGACAATTCATAGAATTCAAGTCCTGCATTTCTCTATGGTAAATCTGGTCCCAATAATGCTTGTATGCAGTACCTTTGCCCAGGAGTTGCATGCCATGTCCACTCTATACCTTCCGTACCACTTTGTTCTCCTGATTAGTGAACATTTCTTAGTCTTGCCTGCTGTGGATGACCATGCTCATAGTTGTACTTTTGTGGGGAAAACACATCAGTCAGTAGGTGTGAATGATATATTGTGGGATACACATAATTATGGCTACAGCCTTCCTCCATTTTTGCATCAATTTATCAGCAGCAGTTAATGCTATACACATGTATGCACACTAGTATTTAAGAATGCCTTTCTCTTGATTTACTGTGCTTGTGGTTTGAACCTCCCTGCCCCAAACTGACTGTATTGTGCCATGTCAGTGTCAGGGTTCCCAGTTATGGTTATACCACAATATCTTTTCTATTCTCACTCAAATATATGACAAGTTTTGTTCCTGTTGCTAAAGTAGCAGTCAGGACTATTTAATTTACCCTTGGAAGTTCCACATATGTGGAAACTATAATTCTTTTATTTTGAAGCTGAACACTTGAAAGTATTGAAGGGATTAACAGTAACAACACTTCAGATCATGCTAATAAAAGCCAATTAGTGTGGCGATTATAATAACTAAGCCAGTTAATACTACTACCTATGAGTTACCGTCAGTGAACAATGTGCTATCCATGCTAAGCATGTATGTCATGGTGAACACAAAGCATGTGACATATATGCTTATGCATATGGCATGTGAATGCCTATAATACCACCTTACTGCATACAGCACTAAACTAGATAACACAAGATGCATAAAAGGGTATCTCTGCCCATGAGGTTTATTTTATTTACTGCATTTTACTATTTTTATTTAAAATTTGTTAACCAGGGTAGAGTATTGATCAAATATGACCAATTTAACTGATAGCCCAGAAATGCATTTAAGTTTGAGAATTACAGAGATTTCTTGCAGGAGGTAAATTTTATTTATTTGTTTGACATTAGTTTACTGGGATGGTCCACCTGCATCATAGAGACCTGTTTGCAGTGGTGGCCTGGGGAGAAAAGCTCTGCGTACACTTACAATTACAAGAAACATGCAGTTAACACATAGTATACATATTCTAACAGTAAAATTCATATTATACAATGGATAGTGGCAGAGACATTGGAAAAAATCACGTATGGTCATTTAGATGAGTGGCAAGCAAACAATACATTTTTAACATTTCATGGCCTAGTAATATAAAAAATATTGCTCATGGTAATTAAGATGAATGACAAGATATGTGAGCATTGGAAGGGAGAGTCAGACTAGTAACAAATGACATTGAATTGAGATAGGCTAACCTGCAGTCTATAATGAAAACAGAAAAACAAGTACTGGCAGGAGAGTTTAGTAAGAACCATTTAGAAATAGGAGTAGTGTAATGAGGCTGGTAACTGATGTTGTCATTTTTGGCTAATGCTGCGGTAAGTGGGGGGAAACAGAGGTAGGAAGAAAAAGGTAGAAAGGAGGAGAAACTGAAGCAAGTATGGAATGTTCAGCCAGGAGTAGATCGTGAGCAGAGCCAGTTATTTGTTAGTTGTTCCTTAAGTAACACTTTGAATTTAGATGAGCTGGTTATGTTGAATATATGTTGGGGAATCGAGTTCTAGGCTTGTGAAATTTGTTTAGAGAAGAGTGCATCAATGAAACTGCTATTGAATTTTGTAACTTTAAGAAGTAATTTGTTGGTAGATCACAATGATCTACTAATAGATTTTTGAGTAGAGGGCATTTATCTGGCTGGTGTATGATGGAGTGAGCAATTGAGAGTTGGTTTAGTAGAATAAGGTTAGGTAATTCAATCCATTTTAGTTGTTTGAGGGCTGTGCAGTGGTGTGATCTATGTGTGTGATTGGATACAAATTTGGCTGTTTTATTGCAGCAGGTCTCCAGTTTGTTAAGCTTTGATTTTCTTAGATTTGTGAAGATAGGGGAGGCATATAACAGGGTGGACAATAGATGGGTGCTGGCTATAGACTGTCTAGATGTTTGGGTAAGGAAAGATTTGGATTTATACAGGGTGCCTAGTTTAATATATACCTTTTTGATTGTTAGGGTGATGTGTTTATCATGTTTTATGCAGTTGTCTATGGTGATGCCAAGCACTTTGGTGTGGTCAACAGGTTCAATTTTAATGTTGTTTTTGGAGTATATGTTGAGTGAGAAGGGGAGTTGGTATGATTTCTGATATTTGAATAGCATTAGTTTAGTCTTATTGGGGTTAAGTATAAGTTGGTTGCTGCTGATGTATCTTTCTATATCTGTGAAGGATTTTTGTGTTTTGAAGAGGAGCTGAGGGAGGGATGGGGCTGAACAGATGAGGGTGGAGTCATTGGCATACTGTATGATGGTTGGTGAGTCGATGGCAGAACTATAGTAAAAAGTGGTGGTCCAAGTATTGAACCTTATGGGATGTCTACAGAGACAGGGAGCAGAGGTGAGATTTGATTTTGCCATTTGACTCCTTGTTGTCTTGATGTCAGGTAGCTACAGAACCATGAGATGGTGGACTAGGAGAGATTTAGAGATGCAAGTTCATTCAGTAGTTTTTGATGCGAGAGTGTCAAAGGCCTTTGACATATCTAGGAAAATAGAAGATACATACTGATTGTCATTTCTGAGCTGGTTTACTTTGTCTCTGAAGCTTATAATGGCAGTAGTGGTGCTATGTCTTGGATGAAATCCATGCTGGGAACTGGAGAGTAAATGATTTTTATTTTATATTTGTTAACCAAGAAAGTCCAACTTGGAATGAGCCAATATTCAGCAGAGGCCTGGGGAGAAGCACTCCAGATGCATGTCTTAGTAATGTGGGAGGAAACCAGAGCACCCAGAAGAAACACCCACAAACACAGGGAGAACATGCAGACTCTGCACAGAAGGCACCCCAACCAAGAATTGAACTAGAAAGCCTTTTGCTGTGAGACGACAACGCTACCACTGCACCACTGCAGTGATAAATAAGGCAGGAATTGGGAGTAAATACACTTTTTGAGAATGTTGCCTGGGGGCAGAGAACTGATTGGCCTGTAATTTGCTAATTCTCTGGATGTGCCTCCTTTATGAAGGGGGTAAATGAGACTTTGGGTCTATTTGTATATACAAATATGCAATTGTTGAGACTATACAGGAATTATATACAGTAACTGAGATTATTACTATTGGTATAGCGGATGGCATCACTTCACAGCAAGAAGTTCACCAGTTCAGTTTTCAGCTAGGGTATCTTCTGTGTGGAGTCCACATGTGCTACTTGTGTTCACGTGGGTTTCCTCCAGGTGCTCCAGTTTCCTCCCATTCCAAAGACATACAGAAATTGGATTGGACACTGTAAATTGGTGGATATAGAGTAATAGAACTAAGCATACATGCATGCAATTTCTGTAGAGTCCATGCATTGCAATGCTACATACAATTATATAGACATTAATATATCTTTTAATAGAGGGTTTTATAGATGATCATGATTGCTTACAATACAGACCCTAAGTGTGAAGTACATTAGCTGTGCATTAGTATGATAAGAGTTTTAAGTACATAGGATTGAAGGAGGGGGATAGGGAGGGTGTCAGTAAGTGGGAGGTTATGGTTTAATTAGATTATGGGATTTGATATATTACACTGGCATTTTACCATTTTGAGGAAGAGAATTTTCAGCTGACAATGGAATTTTGGGTAAGAGGATATGTTTTTAAGTGAGGCTGGTATGGATTCCCAGATTTTGGGACCTAATACAGAAAAAAGTGATTAGTGCAATGGACTTTAAGAGGAGCTAGTAATGAGGGTGCAGGATAGTCAAAGTTTCTAACATTGCAGGTTTGGGACTCTCATATTCATCTTCAAACTAGTGAAGTGAAAGTTTCGTTTTGTTCTAGTTTGAACAGTTGTGATCTGTGAAAGAGGCTGCCCTTTACTGGGCGAGAAGGCATTTTGCCTTTTGTATTGTTTTGCAATAATGTGCTTCTTTTGGTGAGTGTGTATGATGAACCTGCATATTTTGTTGGTGAATGTTTGAATAAGACTGTGATTTCATGTTAAAGCTTATGCAATTAAGGGAAAGAGTGTCTTTTCCTATTATGATTCTGGAGGGCATTGAGAGGAGGGGAGAACTTTTGTTAACCCAGAAAAGTAGTGGCTTTATTGTATTTCTTGCATTGTCTAAGTGCAGAGAGAAGCTGAGTGAAGGATCTAGCCAGGCATTCAAATGAATTAGTGTTTTCAATAGTGACATTATTGTGGTCAGTGATTTGTAGTTTGTAGAATGTGGTTAGCATTTTCCCTCAGGAGAGGACCTAATTAAGTTCCCATGAAGCCTTTAGACTCTGAGAAATGCAGAGCGGCAGCTGGGTGTGTTGAGAAGAGTAGGATTTTCCTGTTCTGCCTGAACAAGAACTTCAAGTTGTACCTGCTGAGTAATTATAATGCCCACCTAAGGAAAGTGGATGGTTAGCATGTGCTAGCATGGATACTAAGTCATTCCACCCTGCTGAACAATGCTGGCATGTCTACAGCAAACTGAAGCATCACTAGCCTGACATGCTTCACCAACTGAAGCTGGAGATTGAGGAGAGGGAGTCAGACAAGTACTATAATAATTTTTTCAGTACTTTGTCTTCTGTATCTGTGACTATGGTACATGTAGTGTATGCATTTGATTTCCAGCAATGGAGGAGTGGCACATGTGGTTGGTACTGTAGACAGATGGAGTACCTCATAGGTCACAAGGTGTGTATGTGTTTCATGCAACCAACTCCTTGAGAATTAGCCCTGTGCAGGTGCTGTACAGACACTGTGCAAGCGTATGGTGCTTGTCTATGAATCTAGCCAGTATTACATGTTGTTACTACTTATTCAACTGATCATGTTTAGGGTACTTAAATACACACACACACACACACACACACACACACACACACACACACACACACACACACACACACACACACACACACGCACACACGCACACACACACACACACACACACACACACACACATATATATATATATATATATATATATATATATATATATATATATATATATATATATATATATATATATATATATATATATATATGGTATATGGAACTCATGAATTTGGTCAACACAGCAAATTAGTAATAGTTGCTTGATATACTAGAGTTTGTAGATGTATGTATAGGTGACAGGTGTTCTAGACAGACAATCACCAGGTGAGGGAAAAATTCCCTTTCTTGGGGATTTTGTGATCTCAGTGATAGTATATATAATTAGTGTGGGGGGGGGGGGGTGCCACCACATGATGTATGCATGGGTGGGCCAAAAAAATCAGTGTTTTTTTACATGCATGTAGTTGACTGTTGATGTTTGTATTGCCAACCTTTTGTGACTGTCATTCTTGCCATTGACAGTTTTCTGTATCGACCAAGGTAAATAATCCTATCTATCTATCTTTCTATCTATCTATCTATCTATCTATCTATCTATCTATCTTGGAGTTAGTATATATAAGTAGCGGGGGTATGGGGGGGTGCATGGGGGGGCCCCCCTGCAAAAACCTATTCTGGTTTGCCAGACACACTTCTGGTAATTAGATATACTAACTCTGAAATTGCACTACAGTGGGGAAAAGGATATATTCCCTTATTTCCACTGTAGCATGATTTAGTTGACTGACGTAAGGCAGTTAATTGAGTTTTGCAAAAGGGCACTTTTGGTTAAGTGCACTTATGTAAAACTGGGTCTCTACATTCTAATCTTCGAAGAAGGGTTTTTTTGGTGATTAGAAGTAAATATATATATATATATATATATATATATATATATATATATATATATATATATATATTATACAGAGAGAGAGAGTGGTTACCTTTAGGTTGATAAATGCGCATTTTGTTGAGTATTTCCTCAGTGTGCGTAGTTTGGGTTCTATATTACAACATTGAAATGTCATAATATCGAACACCTAAACATCGAACTATATTCATCGAAACACATTTATGCAAATCGATGAATACTTCCAGGGCAAAGATGTAGTTGGCCAACTACATGGTGTTACGCTTTTCTCCACTGTAGTGCAATCTCAGAGTTGGTATATTTAGTTAGGGGGGTGCTGGGGGCACAGCCCCCCATGTTGGTGGGTGTGGGGTTGGTTTAGGTTAGGTTAGTTACATGGGATTGCAGGGCAAGTGTTTTTTTGCACTAAGTATTCAATGATTTATGTAAATGCGTTTTGATGAATACTAGTCGATGTTTAGGTGTTTGATATTACGACGTTTCGACGTTGTAATTTAGATGCATAGTTTTTTGAATATGCATTCTGTTGAATATATAGGTAGTTGATGGTGGTATATGTCAAACAGTGGTGTTTCTATATATGGAGCTAAGTGCGGGTTTTAATATTTAATGCCTACATTTTCCTATGTAACAAATGTTTTGGCATTAGAAGTGTGTGTGTTTGTGTTGGTCGAGGGTAGGGTTAAAGTAAGGGCTAGGTAAGAGGATAGATGGTAAGAGTTTATGTATAAGTTGTTATGGGTCAAGGTTAGTTTTTATGCTAGAGTTAGAGTTAGGGCTAAATAAGGGGTTATATTTAATGTTACTTGTGTGTCTTTTTGTATATGGCATGTTTCAAAGCTTTCTTGTACAATGGTAGTATTACCGTAAGTCTTTTTCTAAGGTAATGTGTAGAGTTGGGGTTAGTGTCAGGTTTAGAATGTCATTAGTAAGGTGAAGAGAGGAGGCAAAGCTTGCTTTATATCTAAACCTAACTGTACACTATGCAGTCATTCATTTCTGATTATGAAGTGCTACAGTTTTATGAGACTTGAGTTTTCTAGTGGATGACATTGCCATTTAAATGCACTGTTGCTCTAGTATGAATCATATTGTACTATTTTGCCTCTGCATCTTAACATTCTGTTGTTCTGAGCACTCTGCACTTTGTGTTGCTTTTGCCTTGGGTCATAGCAGCAGTGACCTAATTACAAATGAATGGGTGCATGCCCGATAGCCCTTTCACATTCCATTGGAATGGTAGTAAATGTTATTTTAGCTACCCATCACAGAAGAACTCATTTTTACCATTTTAGGGAAAAGTTATGTGGTTTCTTATTTTTCCCTGTCTGACATTCTTTTAGTTTATGTATCATGTATGAATAAAAAAGAAATTGCTACCAGATTAGTATTGCTGCCTATGTATTTTTCTGAAAAGGAACTAAATTGAAGTTATGTTTCTCCCATCCCTAAATCTGAGCAAGACAAGAGAGGCAAGCAACCCAAATGGTTTTAATCTAGAAATTAGCATGTGTATTGTACTCCTTTGCCAAGGGAAAGCCTGGTATATGCATGTTGGTATGAAAAGTGTTTTATTCCATCTTACCTTTTCAAAATGATTAAAAGTGACAGCTCATATATTCAATATTAATACGTTACTGTGGTGAAGCAGACATCTAAGACAGGTTTATTAGAAAAGATTAGATGAATAATTTTCATTTAATTTCCTCTTAATAGCATTTCATCAGCATTATGAATGAACAGAGTAATAGACAGGGGACTCATACAGGTAAATTATGCATAGCTCGTACAAATGTAAGTAAATTGTTTCCTTGTAGCAATATAAATGTTAGTTCAAGTACCCATGCATCAGCAAGAGGTCAACATGTATTGCTGCAGTACCAGTTTTAACATTTTCACCTCTTATTTTCAAGAATTACTAACTGGTTTCATTGCATACAATGAGTTTGTGATTCTGATGGATTTTGGTCTGGTTTTATAATCAGTCTGTGTATCACTGTGTTCTTTATCATTACATAAAATAAGATAATTCTGAAAAGATATCTAAGAAAATCTGAGTTATCTCTGCTGCACATCAATAACAGCATATTCTTACATCACAGCAGTAGTATTAATGACCTTTCTTGGGCTTTAGAATACATTACCACAGATCAGTATATTTTATTTCAATTTGTCTTTTTATGAGATGATTTTGATTTTTGTTAACAACGTATACAGAACATTCTGTATTGTAAGTACACTTAGCTTAGTGGAACTAAACCAGTTAGAGAGATTAAATAAAAATAAAGGAAGAAATCATTTCTGAATTTATTTTTCTGTGACTGCATTGAAGTGGAAGGTTTGAAAGCAAGTCAGTTGTGTGACTTGGTTCATCATGTTCTGAACACGTATTAATGTAGTTATTTATCAGTATGTCTGTCATGCAGATGATTTTATTCTTTATGGAAATCAACAGCTTTCATGTTGTACGTCTGCTCATAGGTTCATAAATTAGTACTAGGCTTACTGCTCTTGTGGGCCATTTTAAGCTTAGCTGGCTAACCCCTGTGAGAATTAAGCCCTGTACTTTGTGACTGATATATTATGGTAAAGTGCTGTATCAGTAACTCACCAAATAACACACATTGATTTGGTACAAAAGGCTGTGGGTTCTATTCTTGCAGCAAGTAGTTGGATTAATTTTCCCACAATGACACTGTAGTACATCATAACAGGATGCTACACTCCTGAGTGTGCCACCCTTTGAATGAGACATTAAACTATTCATACTTAAATTATTTACAGGTTATCAATGCAGAAGAACTAAAGTAAACCTTGTATCTCCCCTAACATTGCCACCTATCTGTTTTTTTCCCATACTATCCAGAAATCAAACTGATTATCTGGTTGTCTGGAAAACACTGTACAAACTCCAGTATTATGTTTCATAAAAAGAAACAGACTACTGGAGATTGCTAAATCTGCAAAAAAAAAGGCATCGGGAATGGAAAAAGAGGGCATTCTTCCACATCTACCATGACAATGCTGTCACCAAATGGGCAGGACATGGATGGGAGAGGGGAGGAGATGGGCGATTTATAAGAGCTGTGAGGGTTGTGGCCTTGTTTCAGTTTTAGCCACAGTGAAAGGTGGCAACCCTAATCTCCTCATCCTTTCTTCCATAACTGTCTTCTTATTTCAAAAACAAAAAAAGATGGTGATAGTTCCAACAAACACGCTTATTATTAATGCTTTCATCTTCTACAATCAATAAACTTCTTTAGACATCAACCATTCTTTCACATGAGTTTAAATAGGTTATGTAACCATGACATCACTTCCTAAGATTCTTAAAGCTGCATTCCACACAAAATTCACTTGTCAATGCAAATGTTATGACTGCATCTAAAATACCAAATAAAAAATTCACTATTAAGTGATATTATAAAAAAATGTATATATATACACACACACACACACACACACACACACACACACACACACACACACACGTGCGCACACACACTACACACACACACACACACACACACACACACACACACACACACACACACACACACACACACACACACACACACACACACACACACACAGCGCAGTTATTATCTATGTAGTGATTTTACTTTAATATACACTTTAGGGAACTGTATTCATTTAGACCTGGGGAAGCTTGGGCATTTAATCTTAGTTGTCATAATAATTCTAACTCCTCTAACCTTAATGGCCAAGCTCCCCCCAATATCTTGTTGCACTTGATCAATAACCATATATTGAAATTCATGATCAGGGTACTCCATGACATGTCTAGTCAGGGCATTATTATGATTGGCTTTAGATATATTGTACTGATGTTCATAGATCTGTTGTTTACACAACATTTCATTTTTCCTATATAGAAACTTCGGCATAGTTGGCATTGAGCCAAATATACCACACCTTTTGTTTCACATGTATATTTCCTATTGATGTTAAAAATCTTGCCGCCTATTTTAAATTTTGTAGTAACTTCTATATATTTACAATAGTTTCAGTGCCCACATTTATTCATACTCCATTTCATTACTTTTCATGTGGTATGTAAGATTTCCTTCTAGACTGTAGTAGTTTTTTCAAATTCAAGCCATTTTTGAAAATAAATCTCGGTGTGTTGCCCAGTTTCTGATTAATTCCAGTATCTTCATTTATTAAAGCCCAATTTTTAATCAAGATATTCCTAAGTGTCCTGGCATCATTTGAAAATGGGGTATTGAAGCTCGAATTATAACTAGTATTGGACATATTATGTCCTATAGTGACATCCTGTACAGGGTCCTTTGATGTTTGACACCTAACAGTAACAGTTAACCGGTTTAATATTGCTACAAAGTGCCCCACTTCCCTTTTCATGGTGACTTCCTTAATGCCGTCATCCACCAACATTGTTGGATATGCCCTCTTAATAAACATCTGTCTTAAAAGTTCACATTCCTGATAATAATCATCATCCAAAGTCACCATTCTAGCAGCTCTAACTATTTGCCCCTTTATCACAGACCTTTTTTGGTGATTAGGGTGGGAGCTGCTATAATGTAGGAAGCTGTTCGAATATGAGATCAGAGATACTTCAGGTGCAGCTAACACTGGCTAAGACAGCGATTCAGGTTGTAGCTTGCTAAAGGTCCCCAATCATGTCGCAAGACTCACATTCCACATTCCTAAGCACCCTGGAGAATATTAGGGTCCAACCTAACACTCTCATACTAGGTGACTTCAACTACCCCTCCATTAACGGGGAAAACTATTCATGTACCAATACACTTGCCCAACATTTCCTGGAGTTCATTAATTCCAATGCCCTGGCTGGCTCCTTTGATGTTTGACACCTAACAGTAACAGTGCCCTGGTTTAATATTGCTGCAAAGTGCCCCACTTCCCTTTTTATGGTGACTTCCTTAATGACGTCATCCACCAACGTTGTTGGATATGCCCTTGTAATAAACATCTGTCTTAAATGTTCACATTCCTGATAATAATCATAACCCAAAGTCACCATTCTAGCAGCTTTATCTATTTGCCCCTTTATCACAGACCTTTTTTGGTGATTAGGGTGGGAGCTTCTATAATGTAGGAAGCTGTTCGATTTGAGATCAGAGATACTTCAGGTGCAGCTAACACTGGCAATTCAGGTTTTAGCCTGCTATAGGTCCCCAACCATGTCGCAAGACTCGCACTCCACGTTCCCAAGCACCCTGGAGAATATTAGGGTCCAACCTAACACTCTCATACTAAGCGACTTCAACTATCCTTCCATTAACTGGGAAAACTACTCATGTACCAGTACACTTGCCCAATGTTTCCTGGAGTTCCTTAATTCCAATGCCCTGGACCAGCTCATTCTTACCCCCACTAGAGGTAGCAACATGCTTGACCTGATCATTACTAACATGGGCAACTATTGCTGTCCACCAATAATCAGCTCCTCCCTGGTTTGATCCAACCACAAACAAATCACCTTGGAACCCCCCCCCCCCCCCAGCAAAAGTAACCACCATGCAAAACTTCTCCAAAGCTAACTTTGGGCTCCTAAAAACAGAGGTGGCTAACTTCATAGCACCCATGCAAATGGGGAAAAGTTGCATGACTGCCGAATCATACACCAGTGCACTGTACGAACACATACACAAATGCATGGATGTCACCATACCCAGTAGAACCAAGATGCTCTTCTCCGAGAAAAAGGAAGCCAATCTGGTGGTCACCTGCCATAATCAAACTCTACAACAGAAGGAGAAAACTGATGCAGAATAAGGTGAAGTCCCAAGACTGGAAAATCTCCCTTATCAGCCTCAACAAAAAGTTGAGATCCCTCATCAAATCCTGTAAAGCTAGCTATGAAAACAGAATTGCAGTAGACAGTAAAGACCACCACAATGCCTTCTATATTTATGTAAAGAATCTCTATGGCAGTACCCAGATTTGCTCTGAGCTACTGCACAATGGTACCTCCTATACTGAGCCAACAGATATTGCCAATATACTGGCCGACAGATTCCGTGCCAACTTTACCCCCCCCAAAGGACCAAATCACAATACCAGTAGACTGCCAGGCACCCAGTATTACTGCTGCACAGGTTAAAACAGCACTGTCCAAGGCCAAGAATACAGCTTCTATGGGATCTGACAATATCTCTGGCTGTGTTCTACATGAACTACAGAGTGAACTGGAACCTCACCTGTGTGCTCTGTTCAATCATAGCCTCACCTCAGGTTTTGGCCCTACTAAATGGTGCACTGCTACAGTCATCCCTCTACATAATGGAGGAGTGACTACAGACTCTGGGAATTATTGCCCCATTAGCCTGATGAGTCTGATATGCAAAGCTATGGAATGCATCATCATGGCCCTAATAAACAAGGATATAGGGATCTCCAAACACTGGATCCCACACAGTTTGGTTTTGTGAAGGGTAGATCATGCCTGCTCAACTTGGTCGACTTTTTTGAGTCAGTCACTAGAGCTATGGATGAAGGTAAGGTGGTTCATACAGCCTGCCTTGATCTGGCCATGGCCTTTGATACTCTTCCCCACTCAGGAATCATAGAAAAACTCAATAAGCTAGGCATCAACCCCTACATCACTAGGTGGGTTGCAAACTGGCTCACAGATAGAACTCACAGTGTGAAAGTAGCTGACTCCAAGTCAGACTGCTGATTAATCATGATTGGAGGTTCGGTCCTGGGTCCTCTCCTGTTTGATATCTACTTCTCTTAAGTCCAGCCAACATGAAGGGACTCTGGTTGACAAAGTTCACAGATGATTGCAAGTTGGGAGCTATTATTAACTCCCCAAATGATGTTGACATCCTACAGAATGGCTTCACTGAGACCAACGACTGGTGTCAGAACTATGGCCTTAAGCTCAATGCCAAAAAATGTGTCGTTATCCCCTTTGGAAAAAACTCGGTTCCCATGAATTACCACATTAATGGTAGTCCACTGAACGCAGAAGGCATTATAAGAGATCTGGGAACATAGGTTGAAACTAACCTCTCTTTTGATCACCACATTGCCACTGTGGTCAGAAAGTGTTTCTATGTTCTGTTGGGCATGCTACATCTAAAGAAATCCCAATCCCTCCGAGCTACACACTCCAGGGACCTAAACCTTGTCACCACAATAAACAGGACATGCTGGAAGGATAGATTCCTGTCCCATAGACTTCCCATACTCTGCAACTAGCTACCCATCTATGTCAAGCAGAGTTCCTCATTAGCACTCTTCAAGAAAAATCTTGATGAGTGGATGGGAAATAGGAAATACACCCCAGGGATCACTTCTGTGGCTCTGCTTGACAGCGGCACAGAAAAATAACTTTCTTGGGTGGCATAAGCCATGGAACCTTGTTGGCTAGGATTACTTAGGCCCTTGGGCCGATAGCCTAGTACCTACCTATGAACCTATGAGCCTATGAACATCTCATTACTAAGGGTTTTGCATCCAGGAAGAAAGAGGTCATTGTCTCCCTCTACACTTCCCTCATTAGGCTTGTCATTGAGTGCAATGTCCCATTTCGGATGTACCTCACTAGACATCTGCAACAACTGGAGAGGTTACAAAAGTACCTGACAAAGAGGATCCTAGGCCTTAAACACTTGTCCTATATGGACAGACTCAAATAACTTCAACTATTCTCTGTCTCATATCGCTTACTTAGAGGCGATCTCTGCTTGACTTACAAAGCCATGTCTGACCCAGCTCTGTTAGAAATGCTACATCTAAAGAAATCACAGTCCCTCTGCACCACACACTCTAGAGACTTCAACCTCATTACCACAATCAACAGAACACACTGGAGGGACAGGTTCATAATCCAGAGACTGCCCATGCTATGGAATAGACTTCCCATACATGTCAAGCAAAACACCTCGCTGACCCTCTTCAAGATAAATCTTGATGAGTGGATGGAAAATAGAAAATTCACCACGGGGATCACTCCAGTGGCTCTACTCAACAAAGGCACTGAGAACTAAGGTCGGGTGGCATGATGCCATGGTAATCCTATGGATAGGCTTGTAAAGGCCCCAGGGCCATTAGCCTAGTACAGATCTATGAACCTATGAACTTATGTTGGCTTTCTATAGATCTTGGCAATATGTCTATCATTGACGTTATCCTTGACTAGTCTTACATCAAGATAAGGGATAGAGGATGTGTTAAACAATGATGTAAAGCATAAAAATTTGTTAATATAGTGATTTCATTGACAAAATCATTTGCCACCCTCTCATCACCTTTAATGATAAGTGACAACAAAAATGTCATCCAGGTATCGTGTGTACCAATGGACTTTTTATTTAAACATATGGTTTTGAAAAAGTTATTCCTGCTCCCAGTGAGCCATAACACAGTTGGCAAAACTGCCTCCACATGATAAATCCACTGTGACACCTGTTTTCTGAAGATAGAAAGAATTGTCAAACAAAATAAAGTTGTTGAAAAGAATAATTTCCAGCAAACATTCGATCAAATTAATTTCTTCAGAATCTACCCCTTTCTTAAATAAAAATTCTCTACTCCAAGAAATACCTAATTCCTGGAGTATGACTGAGTATGACTTTGTATAAATCACATACCTCAATAGTAAGAAAATGATAAGTTTCAACAAATACCAAATTATTAATAGTTTCCAAAAAGTTCCATGAATCGGAACATATTTGTGATTCCGCATTCAGATATTTCTTAAGCTTGGAGTCTACAAGCTTAGCACAGGCAGAGGTCAATGACTCCCTACCTTCCACAATGGGTTAGAAAGGTGGGTTACCTAGATCTTTGTGAATTTTAGGTGCTCCAAACATAACCGGATACCTAGGCACTGTCATATTTAGATAGTTAAATGTATCAATATCAATAGTAGCTTCCAGAAATAAATAATTTATTATTGTTTTAACTCTCTGGTAAGCTATATTTACTTCATTCTTAGATGCATCAATATAAGCTTCGGTTTCCAGTATGTATTTTTACTCTATTCTTGTTGTCATCATCATCCATAAAAATCAACCCACCCTCTTATCTGGTTTCATTACTCTTACGCACTGTAATTTCAAAACTCTAGATCTTCTCTATTACTGTCCATGATATTTGAACTGGTCAGGGGGTACATAGGCTTATTTAAGGCTGCCCTAATATCCGTCTCACATATTTTTTCAAAAAGGCTTACACTATTCTGTAATGGTGGATTGAAAATACTACTCACTCTGCAGTCTTGGTTAGTATAACCATTGTGGCCCAACAAGACAGTCAAATTTAATCCGCCCATACAGTGGGTATAAAAGATAATCCTTTTGCTAAGATTTCAATCAATTCACTTGGGACATCAAAGGAAGAATAGTTATAAATCTTAAAATCCCCAGTAGAATTCATCAAGATCTTAGGTGCTGTTCTCTCTGGGGATTCCTTCCTTCCATTATCATGTTGTATATCCTCGACTAACACCATCTCCGATTCTGTTTCTTCTGACATCGTGTGGTTGTTGTACCAACCTGTTGCTGTGCTTGCCCATTCTTCCTGCCCCTCTGAAAACCCCGGTCATGGGGTTGGTTGACATTCCTCTGCTAGTCTCTAAGATAGTTGCTATGTATCACCAATGCCTGTGCTTCTCCCTGCACTTGTGTATCTTCCATCTCCTCGTTTATATCCACCTCAGAGCTCAATCTGTCATGTTGATCACCCAGGTGCATATTTTCACCATTGTATCCATTCTGAGATTCCGGGGGAAGGGGTGGATAGGCCTTCCCATTATCATAGTCCCGTTGGTCTCTAGATAATTTCTTCATTTTGACTTCCCTTAATTTCACCAAAGAGCTATCAATGCTGGTAAAAATCCTGGAAAATTCATACTTATACCTAAGAAAGTTCTCATCCTGTTTAATGTCATTTTCTAATGCTGTCATATCATTTATCAGCATTACAGTCTGTCCCTCATATTGTTTGATGAGCAACACGAGGAACTCACAGCCCTGTGTATCGAATTCCAGATGGAAAGGTGAGCTCCTCACTAGGCCTGTAGGAAATCTCCATTGCCTAAGACCTTTGGGTATATGCCTTCTACGAATACATTCCTTGAAGTATGCAATTTCAATTTGCAATTTCCTAAGTTTAAAAAGTTTTTGGTCAAACACTTTTAAGTTAAACACAATATTTTCTTGCCCAGTTCTATTGTTGTCTGAGCCAGTGTGTGGGAACACACTCCCATTATTACTATTCAAAGTAAGAGGAATGCTTAACCATTTAGTTAACAGTGGAATTACTATGTTATCACTACCATTTTCAGCACTTGTTTGACAATTAATTCTCATTTGTTCATCACTAATATTTCGCTTTTGTGTATTTTCTCTATTATTTGCAGTCATAAGTCTCCCATTCAAGGGTGGGCGAATACCTGGAATACATGCTGAGTGGAGCTGCAGAGACAGACGCATAAGATAAAACCATATGCCATGGCTGTTCTGCCCTTACACTGGCTATTGAAACAGAATGCTCCATGTAGTTTGCAGTATGTAATTTCTTCGTTAAATCATCTACTCTCCCTGTCAGTTGTTGAATGAGTGCAGTCAACTCGGCAATAGAACCATTACTGTTGTTTAAAGGTTCACTGGATCCATTTTTCAAAAATTGCAATGCAGATGCTGGAACTTTTTCACTCATCTTTACAAAAACAACTAAAACAAACTAAATATCAAAACAGGCTTCAAAACAAAAAAAAAAAGATGATGATAGTTCCAACAAACACATAAGTGCTTTTGTCTACTACAATCAGTAAACTTCTTCAGACATCAACCATTCATTCACACAAGTTTAAATAGGATGTGTAACCATGACATCACTTCCTGAGATTGTTAAAGCTGTATTCCACATAAAATTCACTTGTCAATGCAAATGTTATGACTGCATCTAAAATAAATAAAAAATGTCACTATCAAGTATGATTATAAAAAATATATATACATATACACACACGCATACACCAGTTATTATCTGTCTAGTGATTCTAACTTTAATACACACTTCAGGTAACTATATTCATTTAGACCTGGGGAAGCATCAGCATTTAATCTCAGTTGTCACAATAATTCTGTCTCCTCTAACCTTAATGGACAAGGCCCCTCCTAATGTCTTGTTGCACTTGATCAATAACCATATACTGAAATTCATGATCAGGGTACTCCATGACATGTCTAGCCAGTGCATTGTTATGATTGGCTTTAGATATATTGTAGTGATGTTCATAGATACAATGTTTACACAACGCTCCATTTATCCTATATAGAAACTTGGCAAAATTGTTATTGAGGCAAATATACCACACCTTTTGTTTCACATGTATATTTCCCATTGATGTTGAAAATCTTGCCATCTATTTTAAATTTTGTAGTAACTTCTATATATTTATAATAGTGGCAGTGCCCACATTTTTTCATACACCTATGTGGTATGTAAGATTTCTTTCTAGACTGCAGGTGGTTTTTCATATTCAAGCCACATTTGAAAATAATTCTAGATGTGTCTCCCAGTTTCTGAATAATTCCAGTATCTTCATTTATTAAAGCCCAATTTTTAATCAAGATATTCCTAAGTGTCCTGGCATCATTGGAAAATAGGGTATTGAAGCTGGAATTATAACTAGTATTGGACATATTATGTTCTATAGTGACATCCTGTACTGACTCACTTGATGTTTGGCACCTAACAGTAACAGTGATCCAGTTTAATATTGCTGCAAAGTTTCCCGCTTCCCTTTTTATGGTGACTTCCTTAATGACGTCATCCACCAACGCTGTTGGATATGCCCTCTTAATAAACATCTGTCTTAAAAGTTCACATTCCTGATAATAATCATAATCATCCAAAGTCACCATTCTAGCAGCTCTAACTATTTGCCCCTTTATCACAGACCTTTTTTGGTGATTAGGGTGGGACTGCTATAATGTAGGAAGCTGTTTGAATATGTTGGCTTTCTATAAATGTTGGCAATATATCTACCATTGACGTTATCCTTGGCTAGTCTCACATCAAGATAAGGGAAAGAGGACGTGGTAACCAATGATGTAAAGCATAAATAGTTTGTTAATAAAGTGACCCCATTGTGACACCTGTGGAGGCAGTTTTGCCAACTCTGTTATGGCTCATTGTAAGCAGGAATTACTTTTTCCAAACCACATGTTTAAAGAAAAAAGTCCATTGGTACACACGATACCTAGATGACATTTTTGTCATCATTAAAGGTGACAAGAGGGTGGCAAATGATTTTGTCAATTAAATCACTTTATTAACAAACTTTTTACACTTTACATCATCGTTTAACATGTCCTCTGTCCCTTATCTTGATGTGAGACTAGCCAAGGCTAACGTCAATGTAGATATATTGTCAACATCTATAGAAAGCCAACATATTCAAACAGCTTCCTACATTAGAGCAGCTCCACCCCAATCATCAAAAAAAGGTCTGTGATAAAGGGGCAAATAGATAAAGCTGCTAGAATGGTGACTTTGGATGATGATTATTATCAGGAATGTGAACTTTTAAGACAGATGTTTATTAAGAGGGCATATCCAACAACGTTGGTGGATGATGTCATTAAGGAAGTCACCATAAAAATGGAAGTGGGGCACATTGCAGCAAAATTAAACCAAGGCACTGTTACTGTTAGGTGCCAAACATCAACTGAGTCAGTATGGGATGTCACTATAGGACATAATATGTCCAATACTAGTAATAATTCAAGCTTCATTACCCCATTTTCAAATGATGCCAGGACACTTAGGAATATCTTGATTAAAAATTGGGCTTTAATAAATGAAGATACTGGAATTAATCAGAAACTGGGCAACACACCTAGAATTATTTTCAAACATGGCTTAAATTTGAAAAACCTACGACAGTCTAGAAGGAAATCTTACATACCACATGAAAAGTAATGAAATGGAGTATGAATAAATGTGGGCACTGCCACTATTGTAAATATATAGAAGTTACTACAAAATTTAAAATAGGCGGCAAGATTTTTAACATCAATGGGAAATATATATGTGAAACAAAAGGTGTGGTATATTTGGCTCAATGACAATTATGCCCAAGTTTCTATATAGGAAAAATGGGACGTTGTGTAAACATCGTGTCTATGAACATCAGAACAATATATCTAAAGTCAGTAATAACAATGTCCTGGCTAGACATGTCATGGAGTACCCTGATCATGAATTTCGGTATATGGTTATTGACCAAGTGCAACAAGACATTGGGGGGGGGGCTTGGGCATTAAGGTTAGAGGAGAGAAAATTATTGTGGCAACTAAGATTAAATGCCCAAGCTTCCCTGGGTCTAAATGAATACAGTTCCCTGAAGCGTGTATTAATGTTAGAATCACTAGACAGATAATAATTGTGTTTTCTGTATGTGTGTGTGTGTGTGTGTGTGTGTATTTTTTATAATCACATTTAATAGTGCATTTTTTATTTGCTATTTTAGATTCAGTCATAACATTTGCATTGACAAGTGAATTTTATGTGGAATGCAGCTTTAAGAATCTCAGGAAGGGATGCCATGGTTATATATCCTATTTAAACTTGTATGAATGAATGGTTGATGTCTGAAGAAGTTTACTGATTGTAGTACATAAAAGTGCTAACAATAAATGTGTTTGTTGGAACTATCATCATCTTTTTTTGCTTTTGAAGTTCATTTTAATATTTAAATAGCTTTCGTTGTCTTTTTATTTCAGCTATTATATCATCCTCTTCCATTTTCTTGTTATATAGCACATTCTCACATTTTTTTCACAGCACCCATATTGTCATGAACAGTACTTTATTCCATTTATCGATATCAAATTTCTTTACTTTATCATACTTCCGATATAGTATCATATTCATATTTATGCATTTAAACCTGTTATAGCTATATTCATTTTAACACTTTTTATCCAAATTCTTTATTCTTTTTCCAGTCCAAAAACATTTTGTTGTTGGCTCTATACTATACACCTTTTCTTTCATCCATCACATTTTATTTCATATTCCCTTTTATTGGTAACATATTTAATAACATTTGCCACAAAAAATCCTCTGCTTCATAGAAATTTTTAAATATTTTTCTTCTGTCTTATACTGCATTTTTTCACAAGTTCATAGTTTTATACTAGGTAACAACCACAAGGGCTTCCATAATTTCATTTTTTTACATTCTTATTTTCCTATCATATCGCTTTTTTCCTTTCCTTATTTTTTCCATGCATTTTTATATTTTTCATACAGCATCTTACTTTTTATTTCTTTTGCCTTTCTTTTACCTTTCTCATTATCTTAAATAAACGCAGAGATGTTAAATGCACCACTGAATTTTTGTTTTAATTCAAACCACCTTTTCCTATTTTATTATAAATTATCTCTCTTCTCACTGGTTTAAGTCATGAACCCTAAATGAGACACGCCAAGAAAAAAAACAAACCGTCCAACAAACAACAGCTCCAGAAAGCAAACGTTCAACTTCTTTACTTGAATAGTGTATATCATGTGGTCACTTCTGTTGCAATAATAATTCGTCCACTTGATAAATTTAGCAAGCCTTTTATTTAAAATAAGTGTGAAGCGAACCCAACTGTTAAAATGAGTAAAACACAAAATTCCTGTTAAGCGCATTTGTCTTCACAATGTACAGACTTCTTCAGACTAATTACTTTCTCCTACAATCCTTCTAAATATAACTTCCTGTGAGATCACCTGATTCACTTAATTAATCATAATACAATTGCACTCTGTAGTTACTCACTGCTCTCCTTCTGTTACATCTATTTGCTACTCTCCATTCCCATTCAAATACACTATGCACCACGTTCGCTTACCGAACGTGAATGCAAAAACAAAGAGTAATCACAAAAACAGTGCAGTTCCATAGAAACGAACCCGACTATTAAAGCAATTAAAACACAAAATTCCTGTTGTATATATATATATATATATATATATATATATATATATATATATATATATATATGTATGCAATTACATATGTACATCCATATTTCACATCATGGCAACTTCTAATTGCATATTAGTTACAACATTTTGTACAGGTCTGATATTACTATCGGTACCTTAAATCTGTTTGCTGATGTTTTTAATATTATTGTTTACATACTTTCGCTCAATATAAGAGTGAAACCAGTTATTGAACCAATTTGTTGAAAAAGTTCAATACAAAAACTCCTATAATGTGTTTGTTACTTCTGAGTTTGTTACTTAAAAAGCCTATATGTCACACTAATTGTATTGGTAATTATATTTTTGTTACTATTGTTACCGTACTCCATTTATGAATTCCGTCAAGGAGTCTATGGCTTGGACTATTGTAAATCTCAACTTGAGTCCATTGGATAACTAACGCAGAATACATAAAATAATTGGGTAATATGTTTACTGTCATAATATCTATTCTATTCCCACTTGTTTGATACATTGATTCCTACCTACGTAAGCGGAACCTATCCTAACTATGTTTACTTGGTACATGGTACATGCAGAAGTCAGTCTAAGTATCTAGCTTTTTGTTGGTATCATGGACATCAATTTCACACCTAACAGGAAAGACGGGACCAACTGTTGAGACAGATGTAATCCAAAAATCCCATTGTGATAGAGTATAATACATTTTAACCATAACCACTCCTGTAATTTAATGCTGTTAAAATAAATTTTACTGTCAACTACTAAGTGCTATCTAAGCATCAATTACATCTGTTTAGATTTTCTATTCTTAATATACACAAAACAGAATAAATTTAATTTATGCCTGGATATACACAGGCATTAGTACTCAACTGCTATATCAGTTCAAGTCTTTCTAATAAAAGACTGTCTGGGCCCCCTCTTCCATCTGTTTTAATTTGATCAATTACATGAAATTTAAATAAATGTTCTGGTTATTCAATTATGTGCCATGCCAGGGCATTTTCAGTTTTTTATGACTTATACTATATAGATGTTCATATACCCTTTCTTTGAGTGTTCTTATAGTTTTTCCTATATAGAACACTTGGCATTGTTGACACTTAGCCAGATGCACTATCATTTTTGACTGACAACTAAATTTATCCCTTGTTTTATATTTTTTGTTTCTTATATAGAAAGTCTGACCAATGTCCGTGTGTTTACAGTAGTTACACATTAGGCATTTGGTCATGCCTGGATTTCTAGTAATAGTCTGTGACTCATTCTCAAAAATACTTTTTATATTTCTCCCACTCCTAAATATAACCTGAGGTGGTTTCACAAATGTATTACCTACAGATGGATCATTTTCTAAAATCAGTATCAGAACATCAAATGATAAAAATCACTAAAGCTCTTAAGAATGAAAATGCTGGACCTTGAACTTGTTACTCCCCCCACTAAATATATATTCCAACTCTGAGATCACACTACAGTGAGAAAAGGGCAAATATTTCAGTCTTCACTGTACTGAGATCTCAAAAGAAGCACTTCAAGGTCCGGCATTTTCACTCTTTAGAGCATTCATAATTTTCATCATTTGATGTTCTGATATAGGTCCCAGTAACACAGCACCCTGTAAACATCTTTCTAAACCCCAGCCTACTTCTACCCACCATTTAACCTCACAGTGATACCAAGTCAGTTGCTTCTGATTTGTGCACTCACTACACCAGCTCATATCACTACCATATTACTTTCAAACTATATCTCAGCTCCATCACAAACCCACAAGTACTATGGCACAACACCCTTTTCTTCTTTCTCTCTATCTATACCCCCTTGTCTGTACTACTCTACATTTTTAGATATGTTCTTTTATATTTGTATTAAGTTTAATGCCACTCATTCATTAGCAATAACATTTAGATACAAATACAAATGGTTCCATATCTCTCTATACCATCTTGATCCTAAAAGTTAGTCAAAATATTCAACCAAGCCCTGGGCTCATTCATCAACTATCAACATAATTCAAACCATTAACTTCTGGTGCTCCCTCCACAGTTTTACCCACGTCTAATGAATCTAACCTCATTTTCTTCAATATTAATCTTAGAAGTGTCTGCAACAAATTCAAGAGAGCCATGCATGTCTAGCGTTTTATTCGCTAGACACTCTAGTCATTAATGAAACCTGTCTTATACAAGAAATAACCAACAATGACATCGATCATTCAGGTTACAACATTCTCAGAATGGACAGGAAACACAAAAGGTCAGGTGACATTGCCATTATTTACAAAAACATTTTAGAAATAACCCCAGCTCATGTAAGTATCTCTTCATTTGACAATGCTGAATTTCTGCTTTTGCATCTCAAAAAAAAATATTTATATAAATATTTCCACCAGGCAATAACATTAGACCAATCAGCTTATGCTGCATATAATGCCACATAAAGCCTGGAAAATGATACAAGAATAAAACACAGCAAGCTCACCAAAATCTTAGGCATCTCTGAAACCTTACCAAGTTTCATATTAAAACTGACAAGAAATTAAACTACATGAACCTTCTAATCTGGTCATCTGTAAATGAATTATTACATCCTGTCATACCACCTCACCTTAGAGAATGGACAAACTGCACATCAACACCCTGACTGGAGAACGAACATTCTCCATCACAGTATTAATGTACAAGTAAAGCTAGCTGCCAAATGAGTCTGCCACTCCACAACAGCATATCAAGCTGCAGAGGAGCTTGGGCTGCAAAAAAGAAATGGATGCCATTATTTTATGCTCACTAAGCAGCATTTCTGCTGTTTAGCAAGCATAAAATGTAAAACAAACAAAAAAAAGAATGTGTGTGTGTGTGTGTGTGTGTGTGTATGTGTGTGTGTGTGTGTGTGTGTGTGTGTGTGTGTGTGTGTGTGTGTGTGAGACAGAGAAAGAGAGAGAGTGAGAGAGAAAGCGAGAGCGATCCTGTGTGAATGAATGTGTGTATGAAAGTGAGGAGCGTGTGTGTGTGTGTGTGTGTGTGTGTGTGTGTGTGTGTGTGTGTGTGTGTGTGTGTGTGTGTGTGTGTGTGTGTGTGTGTGTGTGTGTGTGTGTGTGTGTGTGTGTGTGTGTGTGTGTGTGTGTGTGCAAGAGAGTGAAGACTGAGAGCGATCTTATGTGACTAAATGCATGTATGAAAGCAGCAGAGACTGTGAGAGACTGAGAACGAGGGTGAGACCAATCTTCTGTGAGTGAATGTGTGTATGAAAGCAGACAAGACTGTGTGTCTGTATATATGTGTGTGTGTGAAAGCAGAAGAGACTGTGCCTGTGTGTATGGGAGAGAGAGAATGGGCTCTATGCAAAATTGTTGTGTTTTACTTCTTATTTTTTTAAGCACTATATTATTTTTTATATATGTTTGATGTAAAATGTTTCCTCCAACACCATTAGCATAAATTTCCAGCAAGTTTGAAACATATAGTACTTAAAAAAAAAAGCAAGTACAACACAACAATTTTACAGACAGCCCAGTCTCTAAGTGCAATAATGACCTCCAGTGTGTGTGTTAATATGTAATTAATGCCCTTCCAGGGACATCGGGCATCATAACCCCCTGGCTGGATGTTAATAACACATTAACACACACCCTGTCAAGCATTATTGCTTGCTTATCCTTCTACGTATAACAGAGAGTCTATTGCCACTCATTTATGTACTCCTTTCATCCAAACAGTTCTTTCACTAATGAATGACCACCTCACTACACCCAGCCCAACTTCCATCTATGATCGAAGGCAATACACTGCCATTTAGTTTCCTTCCTGTACTAACTTCAACCATAAAACAATACTGGGTAAATTAAAACATGTGGAGCTTCTCTGCCCATACTTACAAGCTGTCTCCAAATAAACATAAGCTTTTGTGGACAGTGATTTTATTTATCAGCCATAATAATACTATTTGCTAGTCAGGTAGGCCCACTGGACACTCAATCCATTTTCAATGGCAATCCAGGAGCAATGTCTGGCAAGTGATTTGCTCAAAGTCACATAGGAGGCAAATGGAGGGCTAAAGAATCAAACCCTGTATCACAGAACTATAGCTCACAAACTTAATCCATGTGTAAACTGCTAACAACAACAAAAAAGTTCTATTTCCAGTAAATGTAGCCAGGCATGACTATAAACAAAACACTTGTTCATGCTTTGTTTTGAAAAAGAGTCTGTTTGTTTTACAAAGCTCTCATCTTTTATACGTTACATTTGGCGATTTATTCTGAGCATCTGCTTACATGGCACCCTAACTGTTTCATTCCCTATGGATGTACTGTGTTCTGACTTTTCAGAGGCCCATGCTGACCATTAGTTGTCATAACTTAGTTCTTCTATCTCAGCTAAATGTACATACACATCCTTCTTTCTTCTTTTTACTACTGTGGTAGATAACAAGGATAACAAAGATCCTTTAATGACTTGCTGCATTACCCTTCTTTCCTCACCAATCCTACTAAAATTTGACCCAGTCATACCCATCTTTCCCTAGCAGGGTGATAACTGGTCTTGCTAGACCATTGTCAGGGCAGTCCCAAGTTGCTTTTTTTTTTTTTGACATTACATGTCCTTAGCCCATCCCCTTGGAAGCTGTGTGTATGCTTGTAGATGCAAGGGTGTGCAATGACTGTCTCAGAGACATGAACATTCCCAGATGTTCCCCATGAAAGCTACTATTTACATTTTTGGTAGACATCAAATGCATATCCAAATGATAGCTACATGCAATACTCCCTTCCAGTGGTAGGTCTCCACATTGCACTTTGTTGACCCCCCCCCCCCGGTAGGTGAACTGACAATGTCTATTCTCGGTCATCGTCCTGTCTGGGATCTCCAGATCCAGAACCAATTAATGAAAATAGGTAATCTTAGTCATATCCAGGGCTTTATCTGTCTACTCCATCAAGGCAGATTAACTACATGTAGTTTGATTAAATGACAACACATGCCTGCAGTAAATCCTTTATTGTCATGTGGCTCAAAGGTCTCAGTTCCATGATGTCTCCTGACTGTGTGCCCATGTCTATTAGTTGCTTGACAACTTCAGGCATGGTATGACAGGGGTGTGCCACATCTCCTATATCCCCAGGATCACTACATGTATGCATCATGGCATTTCCAGTTGGGTTTAGTAATGAATGAGCAAAAAGAATTAGTTGTGACCACTGGTATACCTGTCACAACAAAGGATGAGCCATGTTGGACCTTATCTTCATAATATATTTTTTCATAATATAATTAGCAGTTAGGGAAGCAGCATTCCTGCAGCATTCTCTCCTTCATCTTGCACTCTTAGTGCCCCACTGCAAAACATAGTCACCTTTTAGAGCTTGTATCATGTTTACACTTCTACTGGCTCAGCCTGTGAAAAGTTCCTCACTGGCCTGGTATGTTGCACATACTGTTGTTGTTGCCACTCAGACTTATTTTTATATGATAGTCTTGACCACAAAAGTGCCACTGTCATCTCTTATGAGGGCATATTTTCAGAAGAAAAATTACAGGTTCAACACTGGAGGATGCGGTATCCAGCCACCATCTTATAGATCCCAATCTGTTTCCAGAACAACTGCTCTTACATGCACTGCACTACCTACTTCAACAAGTCTCTCTTTCTTTCATTTCACATTTTCCAGTATGATAGCCAAAAGTAAACACTTACCCCCAGATTTACTAATCTGCTGTGCAGGACTAAACTAGTCCTGCATGTAAGAGGCAGTTTAAGAGGAGGATGGCAGCGCATCATGTATATTAATGAAGGCATGCTGCCTGAGCTCCAAATCCTACACTGAGCGTGGACGAGTGCAGGGGCCGTGTTTGAGAGCAGAGCTCTCAGAATAAACATGCCCCTGCAAAGTAGAAGAGAAGAAAGTGTAAATAAATGAGCAAGACTGCTCATAGGTGTCTGCATAGCCCCACCAACAGCGTTCAACAGCAACAGTACATTGAAATAAAATGAAGAAACACTTGCATTTATTGTTTACAGCTAAATGTAGGTGCATGGATTTGCCCATCTCTTAGCTACAGTTAAATCAGCTGAAAAGGCTGAAGAGGATAACAAGGAATATATATGCAAATTAAGCAGCACAGCAATAGTGTAGTGGCATTCCCGGTTTGAGTCCCACTGCAGCACATATCATTTTCCATGTGAAAACTGCTTATGAACATATTTGAACATCTTTTTGCTGTATAACCTACATAATAACATTTAAATGTGAACTGGAATACTGCATGAAATGCACATGTGAAGTGTCAGTGTCATAATGAATAAGGCAGTAGTAAGCAGGCTTAAACACAAATAAGCAGTAGTAAGTGTGTCAAAGTGCTTTTGCGCAGGGGGTAAGCATAGCCTACACAGATTACATAAGGTAGAAACTAACTGAGTGTAAGAAACTGTAACCAGAGGTTAGCAGTGCTTACCATCGCGCAAACCCACGCATACCCGCTTACAACTGCTTTAAAGTGCCTTAATCACTCTGGATCCAGTGGCCCATGTTCTGCCCAGCAACAAAATAAACTGACTCTTCAAGGCTCAAACTCAGGACCCTGTACACTATAGTCACCGTAGTTAACCAATAAGCCATCATAGCAATTGATATGCATGAGGTATCAGCAAATAAATTCTCACCAGAGGAAAATCAAACCAAACATGTGAACTGAATCTATGTATAGTGTAATGTTGGATAACCTGTCGCAGAACATAAATATGTGAACTGGAGTACTGCAGTAAGCATAGATGTGAGGTGTTATTATAATAAAGTGTAGAAGCCCCGCAGGTCCCCATACAATGTATGTACACAGGAATCACGGATACCAGACACATATATAACCTGTAATGAAGAATAAATCAATGTCAAATGGCAAATATAGTGCTACTTAACTATTAAGCAATGCTAACCACAGCACAGCTCAAGTTAGTAAGTGTAAGCAATGTGTAGGGGAGCCAATTCAATCTGCCTAGTGGTATACCTCTTTAAGCAGTGCCAACCTCATGTAAGCAGGTCTGTCCATAGCTTAGCCTTTTCAAAACTGGCCAATCACGGGGAAGTGTGGGAAAATGGCCATATGTAAACCCCACAGGTGGGAGTACTACCCATAACTGGTTGTAGCATCCTACTGCAGGCAGAATGTCTGGTGTGTGTGAAGGCACTTGATTTAGAGCACAGTGCTGGGGCATCCAGGAGTCAAAAATCATGGTATGGCTCCTGGTAAAACACCATGATCAGAGACTACTGCAGGGCCAGTACCAGGGCTTTCAGTATAAAACGGAGGCCTGGGACAGCCTTGCCCGTGACCTCACCAGTGCCACAGGTATCCCCCAGACTGGTGAGCAGGTCAGGCACCACCATGCTGACCTGAAGCGGCAGAGGGGGGATGTACTGGAACAGTGGGTTGGGAGGGTGGCCTAATTGTTAAGGTATTCACCTTACAAACACAAGGTGCAGGGTTTGAGTCTCACAAGGGATAATTGGCTAGGCTTAAAATGGCTCGCAAGGGCGGTTAGCTTAGCACTACTCTATGAACCTATGAACCTATGGATCCAGGAGTCTCGGCAGATGCCCAATGCCCCAGGACTGAGTAAGTACTCATTCTACTAAGTAATAAATAATTGCCTAGCTTGTGTATACTATGGATAGTTATGGCTAAATATCACTGCATTTCTCTGACAGCTGCAGATGAGCGGGCTGCAAATCAGCAAGCCCATGATGCTAGGCTGCAAAGGCTGCATCATGAGGCAGGTTACTAATCAGTCTGTATGTACTGTCATAACATATAAATATAAGAGCCTTAGAAAGTGTTGTCCCAGTAGAAATAAATGTGTAATAGTCTGTGAATAAAGGCATAACCCCTGGAGTGCTTTTGTTTACTCTCCTCTCATATGTTGGCTATCTGTTCCATACTATAAATAGTACTGTTGTATTTTAAGCAGTCACCCACACTGTGGTATGCAGATAAAATGAGCATGAAGTCCTGCATAACAGTGTCGGAAGTGCCAAGAGGTCAGCTATATTGTACAAGTTAGGGAGACTTAGAAAACAGTCAAAACTGTTACATCAATTCCCTGATAGCACAGTGTACTGTGATGTTAGCTATAATATTTTGTCACACACAGCAGGGGTTTGAATCCTGGGAGTGCTACTAAGTTGTATGCATAATCATACCCCACAACTGTGCAGTGGTGCAGCGGTTAATGCTGTTGCCTCACAGCAAGAGGTTCTCTGGTTCGATTCTCGGCCGGGGTGCCTTCTGTGCGGAGTTTGCATGTTCTCCCTGCGTTCGCGTGGGTTTCCTCTGGGTACTCCGGTTTCCTCCCACATTCTAAAGACATGCATCTGGAGCATTTCTCCCCGGGCCTCCACTGAAAACAGGATCTGTGGAACCTAGTCGGACTTTCCCGGTCAACAAATGTTAAATAAAATAAAATAAAACAATGTTCAGATAGAAAGCTGTATGCATACTTACAGCCAACAACAGTACAGAATTTGATAGAATGCTCAAATTGTAAGTTGGATGCATATTCATATCCCACAACTGTTCCAATCTGTCCAGCATGTCCAAATAAATGGCCCATATCATCAGCTTGGTACCCTGTTCCCCTGAAAATCCAGTGTGATGTTCCAAGAAATGTAGGCAGCTGTCAATGACATATAACTGATATTCAAACGTGTACATAGTCAGAGAATGTACATGGAAACAAACCTGTAATTCTAGCACCTCACCCAAAGTGTATGACAGCAATTCTCAACATATGCTGCATTAACACATGCAGCCTGTAATGCCTGTATGTAAGACACAGGTCACGTATATAATAATCTATAAACATACCAGTGTACAATATAAGGCCATTGTGTAGTGTAATAAACATGTGAGGGAAAGACCACTGCAGTGACTAAGAATGTTATGAAAACTGCAAGAATATATTAGTTGTTAATTGAACTCTCTCTTTCATTCCTACCATATGTGCATAATAACCCAATGACACTCAAGTGGTATGTGTACACTCCAAACTTTTGTTGGGACATATGTCCTAATAGTTTATAAATATTCACATTTGTTTCTATGCATGTGTCATGTGAAAATACACCCATATTGGTGGCCTGTTGCCATCAATGAAACCTGCATGCTCCTGTAATGGCCACTGTTGTCCCATATATGCATGTGTTCTGCTTGCTCTGCAACTGTGTTAAATCTGGTGTGTTGGGTTAATGAGAATATCTATGCATGCTGTTATAACTAATCCTGAATGCTGTTGACTTTTACTAACCCATATCTGTCATAAACCTGTGACAACACAGCTCATATGGGAAGGCTGGTCCCAGCGGACCCACCTGTCCCACCTCAAATGGCCATGGCACCGGGCACCAGCACATCTGGGGTCCAGCCTGGGACCTCCTCCTCCATGGGCCCTGAACCACCTTCGCGTGGAACCACTGCAGAGGATGGGGCTCACCACCCCCTTGGAGCGGGCTCAGAGGGGAACCTGTCACCCATCAACAGGTCTGGGCCATGGTGGATAAGGAGCTCGATTTGGAGTATCGAGAGTGGCTATGCCAGCTTGAGGGCTGAGTGGCACTATTAGAGGGTGAGCCTGCCCCTCCTACACAGCCCCCAGCACAGCCACCTTCAGAGCTGTGAAGGTGCAGTGGTGACTGCCCATGGTTGGGGACCTCAGTCCCACTGTTTCCAGTTGGGAGCTCATGGGCTTGCAACTTCCAAACATCCCTCTCCATCCAAGATGTGTACCCCCACATGTGTCATATACTGGCTCTGTATGTGTCTTGTGTGCCTTGTCTGTTAACCTACACAACCTTCCTCCCCAAATATACCTACTACCCCTCCCCAACATCCCACTCTCACCTGAAAAAAAAGGGCAATCTGTTTCCACAAAACAATCTTGCCCCATACATAGCTGTCCATTTCGCACACGTGTCCACTGGACACAAGTAATCTGGTCTAATTGACATCACAATAAATATATGTTGTCCTCACCACACTCCCAGGGGTTTGAGGGTCCAAATGTACCTCCAAATATAGTGTATATGCACAGCTGTTGCTGTAGAAAAAATGGGCAGCTATGGACCTTTCCTATATCTTTCCTGCACATGTCTAGCTATTTTCCCTACTGTCTTTCCCTCTTTGTGCCCCATTTGTCACCACTGTCCTATCAATCCCTTTTTCTTTTCTTTTAAAGAAATTAGTGCAGGGGTAAGTGGCAGTAAGCACTGTTCAACAGCAGTAAGTGGGTTTGAGTGGGTTTGCGCGGGGTAAGCTATGCCTACTTAGGTTGAGAGAGTTGAAAAAACATAAGCGGATGTTAGCAGTGCTTACCATCGCACAAACCCATGCAAACCTGCTTACAACTGCTTAAACGTGCCTTAATCACTCTGTAGCCAACGTCTGTTATTCTGCCCAGCAACAAAATAAACTGCCTCACCTAAGCTCGATCCCAGGACACTGCACTCCATACACCAAGTGATTTACAACTAAACCATGGCATATATACATAACCTGACATTTTCACAAACATATCATGCAGCACAATCAGTCAGCAGTACAGGAAATGTATTATTATCATACCACATAACCTGTTAATGCAAGAAGTCTAGACAAGGTATACCACACTGTGGGTACAAATAGGGATATATGTCAACTAATGCTCTGATACACTTAAAATGTTGCTAGTTACACAGTTATATGTATTAGAACACATATGTAGAAGGAGATGAAGTCTGAAACACAAAAGTGTTTCCTCTAGTTACTGACTTCAATGCTGCGATCATCCATGACAATTGCCAAGTGAATGAGGAACAGGCCAAAATATGAGCCAAACATGCATGGATATATGGACAGATATATACCTGTAAATGTAGACAGACAGATAGACAGCTATAAGTAAATATATATATATATATATATATATATATATATATATATATGTATTAATGTATGACTCACAAATAATCATATAACATCAATTGTATATACTCCAAGTACCTTCGGTTCCACCTATATAAAAACACATAAAATACAGACATAAAAGCGTGAATAAAATTATTCAAGTACAAGGCATAGACGTAACAAAACAAAAAATCATAGCACCGATGTTAACATACAAAAAAAGACGCCAAAGAATTATAAAAGTTTAGCACTTTCAACCAAGATAAACTGGTCTTTATCTTGGTTGAAAGCGCTAAACTTTTATATTTCTTTGGCGTCTTTTTTTGTATGTTAACATCGGTGCTATGATTTTTTGTTTTGTTACGTCTATGCCTTGTACTTGAATAATTTTATTCACGTACTACTATTAGCACTGGGAAGTCGTTTATGTCTGTATTTTTATGTGTTTTTTTTGGCGTTATGTGGATTAATTAAACCGTGTTTGAAGCACTACACGTTGTGGTTACTGCAGCTTACAGTGCTTATAGGTGGAACCGAAGGTACTTGGAGCATTGTTCTACTTTTCATCAATTGTATATAGATACATACATATGTATATCTATCTCTCTCTCTCTCTCTCTCTCTCTATATATATATATATATATATATATATATATATATATATATACACGCAGATGTAGATATCTATAGATACATATATATATAGATATAGCCATATGAGATATATATATATATATATATATATATATATATATATATATATATAGGTACACATATACACACACACAAAAAGTATCAGTAGCCATACATATGTAGAAGCAGTGTGGAAGTACTGGGTGCAAAGTATATCCCTCAGCCACAAGCCCTTCAACTGGCACCTGTGAAATGTGTAGTGTGGCAACCATTCCCACAAATGAGAATACTGACATTAAACATATACCCACTCACAATTCAAAGGACATGACACGACACACAGATATGCATACACAGATAACCTTTATTTGTGTACTATACAATAATGTATGCCAGTACTGACACCACATAAGGTTTGAAATATGTAATCAGTCATGAATGCAAGGCCCACACAAAACAGTAGATGCAACAATGTGTATATATACCATACTATGCTGTCCAGGCCAAGGCCTTCAATTAGTACAACAGTAGAAACAGGATTTGCCTTCAGGATATGTAGCAATCAACAATTACAGATGTAGTTCAGTAGCCTCAAATTTCACCCTGTAGTCAAGCCCTAGGGGGAAGATAAGTACTTGTGTTAATGTCACAGTATGTTGTACATAACATTGCTTAACCTAACATCTCACTATCACACTGAATACCCTCATCTTAACAGTTATATCCCTGGAAAGGTGCCATAGCCTAGGTTAATGGCATAGAACCCCCCCACACCATAAAAGGCTGTACAAGGGCAAGGAATACTGTGTACCACACACTTACCTCTGGAATGTATAAGGGCACATATGTGTTCTCCAGCTGTTGTCCCCATATATATGGACTTGGCCCAACAGTTAGTGTGGGAGTCCATGACATGACTGGGATGATAGCAGTAATGATAGCGGTAAATAATGATAGGACATCACCTACCAACCCTTCCTGTATCACAAAAGAACAATGACTGGCATATATGTGGATGACAGAGGCAAGAACCTAGGGCCATATGTGCATTATTGCTGTTACAAACCCTGGAAATTGCTGGTGTTACAGGATTCATTGCAGCATACCTTTATGTAGGGATACGACATTGAAATACAAATGGATGTAGCCATGTACTGATAGCACTCAACAGACAGAATGCCACAGATATATCTAGGACAATACCTGTGTGGTGCACAGACAAAACCTAACAGCCAATCCCCCTGGTATCATACGGATAGGCCCACAGTTTAGAGCTATGCAGACAGACAACATTCCATGAAAAGTTGCCATGTACACAGATACCCTGTAAGAACAGCAAGATACATTGCACACAACAACACTACTCATGTTGTCTGTAGGTCTGGAACCTTACCCAAATGTGGATTTGGCCTGTGTCTGCAGGTTCTGCTGTAAGAGGTATGCTATATGCTGTCTGTAACACTGATGTCCACACACAGGAAGGATGTCATCCATACTGTAAAGGTGAAGGGACAATGCCCACAGAAGGCAGCAATATATAATACAGGGTTGCCATGACAGTGGTTATCTGAAGTACTATACAGCAGGCTGCAGGCAATTAGCAACTAGGGGACACTGACTGGTGCAGAGGCCACCACCTGATCATGTGCAATACCAACAAAAACATGCTGCAATCTATTCAAACCAGCTCAATCACTCTACTGGAGAGACTGAGAGAGAGAGAGAGAGAGAGAGAGAGGAAAAACAAAACATGCAGGAAAGTTCACAAAGCTCAGGGTTGTTTTACAGTGGAAACAATATAACAGGTATGTGAAACAGATATGCATTTACTGGCATGTAGTATATGGCATAGAATAATAGGATGTATACTGTGAAAGGATGTATATGTGCCATCAGTACTTGTTCCTTTAATGATATTCTGCTCAACAACTGCACTGGACAGTAGTGTCAGTCCCTATGGGCAGTGGGACATACGTGTCAAATGTGCAGACCAGCAGTGAATAGCAAAGATGTGACCCATGATATCTGTGTTCTGTAAATTACTGTGGCCAACGGCTGGTGGGGATATTAATACTGCCATGATAGACACATGGGTGAGAGACCACACCACCTGCGGGACAGTCATGTTAAAGTGTAGCAAGGCATGCCCAACTGCCATTGCAGTATAATATGCTTATCTAAAGTTTGTCACCATATATACCCCACTAATGTTAGTCTGTGTTCACATGTGACACCTGTTTGTGTTGCAGCAAGGCAGAACAGTTCAGCTGTGAAGTAAAGAGGGTACATGAGTGTGGTCCAGATGTTCGTATGCACCCACATACAGATACATATATGTGTGATATATATGCCTCCAGGTGATGTAGCACATACCCCATGTATCTGTGGAGCTCCCTATGCACAAGACCCTCAACCTAACAGGGTGACAGACACATGGCAGTGTGTACTCCATGGGGGACACACCATTCCCTGAGGTGGTTCCACATGAAGGTGGTGATGAAACAGTAGATAATGAGGTTCCATGGTGGGTCATGGATGTGATGTGGACTGGTAACATGTGCACATTAGGTTGGAGTGGTGCTCCTGCTGGCAAATAACCACTACAGATACTGGTGTGTAACTGTCATGGAACATATGTGGGCTGTAATAGTCCACACAGTCCCAGAACATGTCCAACAGCATGCATAGATATCCCCAATATCACAGAATGGCAGATGTGTAGCAATCACATAGTATGCCTACCACATGCATATGTGGAAACATAGTGGCAGTGACAATGGCATGCAGGTGAAATACCCTGTAACAGCCCAGCAACTCTAGTGTCCCCACACAGAGCATGTCTATTAACACATATTATAAAGTGTTGTACAATACAATATATGACCCAATGGTACACATACCAGACACATACCACTAGCGTAGTGTGAACATTATGTTGGAGCTGATATGGTGGCAGGAGAATGATATGTGTAATGTATTATGATAAACTTGACATACAAACACTGGACCCCACCCAGTTTGGGTTTGTGAAGGGACGATCTTGTCTTCTGAATCTGATTGACTTCTTTGAATCAGTCTCCAGAGCTGTGGACGAGGGTAAGGCAGTCCACACAGCCTATCTGGACCTCGCCAAGGCCTTCAACACCATCCCCCACTCTGGAATCATAGATAAACTTACTAAGCTAGGTATAAATCCCTACATCACTCGATGGGTTGCCAACTGGCTTACTGACAGAACCCAGACTGTAAAAGTAGCCAACTCCAAATCCAGCTCCAGACAAGTGACAAGTGGAGTACCTCAGGGTTCAGTCCTCGGACCACTCTTGTTTGGCATCTACTTCTCTGAAGTACAGGCCAACACTAAGGGACTCTGGCAAACAAAGTTTGCAGATGACTGCAAACTCGGAGCCATTATTGAATCCCCAAATGATGTGGATAAAGGGCCTTACAGAAACAGATGTCTGGTGGCAGAGCCATGGGCTCAAGCTTAATGCCAAGAAATGTATAGTTATCCCATTTTGAAAAAAACATGTACCCATGAATTACCACATGGGTGGCAGTACACTAAACATCAAAAGTGTGATGAGAGACTTAGGGGCACAGGTGGACAGTGGTCTCACTTTTGATAACCACATCGCCACAACAGTCAGAAAATCCTTCTATGTGGCACACCTCATCACTAAGGGCTTTTCATCCAGAAAAAGGGAAGTCATTGTCCCACTGTACTCATCCCTCATTAGACCCATTATAGAGTATAATGCCCCATTTGGTATGTACCTCACAAGACATCTGCAACATACTGGAAAGGCCACAGAAATACCTCACTAAAAGAATCACAGGCCTAAAGCAGATGCCATATGCTGACCGTCTAAAAAAACTCCAGCTATACTCTGTGGCATATTGTCTACTCAGAGGCAATCTCTGCTTAACATACAAGGCCATGTCAAACCCAGAGCGATTGGACATGCTCCACTTAAAGAAATCCCAATCCCTCAGAGCCACACGCTTCAGGGATCTAAACCTTGTCATCACAATGAACAAAACATGCTGGAGGGATAGGTTCCTGACCCAGAGACTCCCCATACTCTGGAATAGACTGCCCATACATGTCAAGCAGAGCACCTCCTTGGCCCTCTTCAAAAAGAACCTTGATGATTGGATGGGAGATAGGAAATTCACCCCAGGGATCATGTCAGTCACCCTGCTAGACAGAGGTCCAGAGAAGTAAATATTGTTGGAAGAAATATTCACAGAATTGTTATGGCTATGCTTGTATAGGCCCTAGGGACGAAAGTCTAGCACCAACCTATGTGTTGCTCAGACATATTTCCATCATTATGTTTTTCAGGGATTATGGCACACCCGAAGAATTCCACCTACAGTGCCGCTAAGGAGGAGATTATAATCACCAGCATCATCCACAACTACCAGCTGTTGTTCTCATGGACAAGTCAGGACCAGCAGGAGAGAACAGCCATGTGGGATGATGTGGTCTGCAGGGTGAATGAGGTGGGGATGCACAGCTGTACTTATGAGCAGGTCCACCACCATTGTAGTGACCTGCACCTCCAAGTACGTTGCCATGCCGCTGCCATGCAGGGTGACCACCTTGCAACAGAGGGGGCCATAACATCCATCCCCTCCTCACCAGAGTGGAGGAGCTGCTCATGAGCCTGATAGCACCTGCCCACCCGCAAGAGCTACAGACATATACAGTCATGGAGGTGGGTGCTACACACACACCAGACATGGAGCATACAGGTAAGGTTCCAGGGCATATCAGTAGACTGCTGTAGTGTATGCATCTGTACAGGTAGATCATGCATATGTGAGATGTGGGGCCTGTTGCTGTGTAGTACCAATAAGCAGTAATGCATAATCTGTAGTACTGTGGACTTTAGCTGTTGTTGAACTGTAATATTGCAGCCACCCTGTAGCAATGCCACAGCTGTGGCCACTGACATCAACTCTATCCCATCTCAATGTAGGTACCTCTGGGATACCAGCAAGGCAGCGGCCAGATGCCGGTGAGTATGGTTTAAGGTTATGCTTGGCAATTCACTGTGCATGTCATAGCTAAGGTGTAGGCCATGTACACATCTAATACACCTACCCATAATGTACGCTGTACATGTACACTGACAGAACACACCCCTCACTAATGGGATTACCAGCCTCAAACACATGCAATACACAGTCCATCTCAGACAACTGTAGCTACACTCCAGTGCACATTACCCAGGCACAGCTGACATCTGCCCAACATACACAGCTATGTCATACACAGAGCAGTTGAACATGCTACATATAAAGACGTCCCAATCCCTCTGCTAACACATGCTCCAGGGTCCTAAACCTGATCAACACATTACACAGAACATGCTGGAGGGATAGGGCCCTGTCCTGGGGAATCTCCACACTCTGGAACGGACTATCCATACATGTCAGGCGATGCTACTCATTGACCCTCTTTACTGAAACACTTGGCAATTGGATGGGAAATGGGGAATTCACCCTGGGTAGTATGTCTGTGCCACAGCCTGACAGGGGCACAGGGAAACAACATTAGTGGGTGGTGCATGGCTGGGAACCCCTGTGGCTAGGCTTATGTAGGCCCCAGGACCAACAGACCAGTACTCACCTATGAATCTATGTGTACCACAGGCAACATCAGCCAGGGCTCAATCATGGTCAATAATGGTCTCTACACTCACCATAGGTACAGTACATTCTGTCTGTGGTCGGTCTAATGGTAGTCTATCACTCATATATACACCACTGATGATAACATCTGTAAATACGCATCAAGCATTCACTAAACATGTGTCCACATGTGATCCAGAAACACACAAAGGCTGTGAGCAGCAGCGGAAACACAACTGACACACAGATACACATCCTGCAATGGTGTGTACACCTGTGAGGTATGGTGCACAGTATATGCCAGGGTGCTGAACAGACGCACAGCAATGCTGTGGACATGGGTGCAGTCAGTTCCAGGAGGAGGTCCATCACCTACAAACAGAAGCCATGCATTACAGCCATGTATAATGTTGGTAATAGGGATTGAATACAGTTGCACTGCATGCTGCTGAGTGCCACATGTCCTGCATGCTGACATGTGTGTAATTACAGGTTTGTGTGTGATACTGTACTGCACTGTTGCCTGCTATTGTGTGTGTTATGGGGGTGTCGGAGCTGTCTGTAGGTGCTGTCTGGTGGAGTGTATGAGTTGCCATGTTTGTCGACTGCATGTGTGTAGGTCTGTGTGTGTGGCCATGTCTGCACCCACGTGTGTATGTGTGTGTGTGTGTGTGTGTGTGTGTGTGTGTGTGTGTGTGTGTGTGTGTGTGTGTGTGTGTGTGTGTGTGTGTGTGTGTGTGTGTGTGTGTGTATGTATGTACTGTTTAGCAGTGATGTACATGTCTTAGAGTCTGTTCCCTGTTTTCCCCTCACAAGTGGTGAGGTGGGGCTGGGTCCTCTCCCCGCAGGGAATCTGATGTCACTGATACAGACAGTGACCATGAGGATAGGTGTGTTGAGGCACTGGAACGGTCATCAGGAGCTGCCACTGGGCCACCAATTGACAACCCACACGTATCCATCCCATCCACGCACACAGGCACACTGCCTCTACATACCTCATCACCATTGTCCTTAGCTGAGTTACAGCCTACGGTCGGCATTGGCCAGGACAGTGTAGTATCTATGGCATGTGTGTCAGGACACAGCAGCCATAGCCAGATGTCTGGTGGGGTATCACATAGCCAGATGTCCAGGGGTGCTTGTTGGAGCACTGCTGGTCATCATGCCCCTGGCAGACATGCCACATCTATTTTGACCACATTCATTTTCCAGACTGTCATGGAGGCACAGGCATGAATGGAATGGTACACCAGGCAGGGTCTAAGGGTGCAGAGGGCTCATCATACCTTTGTAACTGACAGCATCCATGACCTAGCAGGTGCCATCTGTAATTATCCTGAGGTCATGGATAGATGGTGTGGTGAGACATTGGATCTCATCCACAATGTCATGTCCATGTGTCAGGACAGGGCGGGATGGTTGCGATGGCCACGTGGATGTATGTCAGCAACACCAGCAGCTGGAGGTCGCCATGAACATCCAATCAGTCACAGCCACTCCTGTAGTGGCAGTACCAGCCCCAGCACTGTGGGGGGGCTCTCCACAGACCATCATAGCAGACCACGTGCACGTGGCCCTGGCCAGTCCCAGAAGGGAACTGAATCCAGTGGATGTCTGTCAAACTCTGGGGACAGTACTCAGTCTGGCTTTCTACCTGATACTGCCTGTAGCACCCCTGCCAGGCACAGGTCCCATGTCTGTGGCTGGAGACAGTGAACTGCAAACCCTGCCAGGTACAGTCTGCAACTGTCTCACAATTCCCTGTATAGGGCAGCCACATGGAGGAACTGTGTGCATGCAGATACACACACATAAACAATGAACCTAGGGCAACCACATACCTGCACACATTACATCATCAGTGGCCCATAACAGTACTCAGCCCCTCACACACACACACACACACACACACACACACACACACACACACACACACACACACACACACACACATGTTGTCAATTGTATGGCTCAGCCTAGGCCTCTGGCAAACCAAGAACACACCCTGTGTATATGATGATACCTGTGCCACTCCCTGACATCCATAACATTGATGCAGGGACAGGCTAACATAGTGCTGATGCACAGGGTGACTGTACAACAGTGTAGCAATGGAATGATGTGTAGCATGTTGCAGTAAAGTGAAATGCTAATATATTTTAAGGTATAGCTGTGCAGCTATGATGCATCATAGCTGTAATTAACAATGTTGTATTGTTGTCACCAGTATCTATTCTGATTGTGTTGTGTTGTGTTTGTCCATGTGCCACATGGCTGATGGGTGTAGTGGTGTCAGCAGGCCTTCTACAGTGGACACCAGTAAGTGTAGTGGGGGGTACACATGCCATGGCTGGGTACAACACACAGTGCCTTTGGTATGGGTGCAGTACAGGTACAAGACTGTACACATGGACATATGTCTCCATGCAGGTAACACATCTGTTGCACATGTAATTCCACCAAGACAGGATAGGCACAACCACACAGTGCTATATATGCAGTCTGCAATGTGGATGACATTAAACATGCTAACAGCAGGGTGTATGTCCCTCTCCTTACTCTACTGGGATCCTCACCTAAGTAACATGTGTGTGCCAATACCGGTGGCATAGCCCTACCCTTAGGAGGGTGTGAGGCACTCAACTACTGTGAATGGTGTAAACAACAATTAACAACCTAATTACATACACTGTACAGTAAGAGTAATGCTGCTCAATGCCAGAAGTCTAAACCTCAAGATGCACGCACTCAAAACTCTCCTTAGCATGGAGAACATCGATATCTGTGCAGTAACAGAAACCTGGTTCAGGGCTCCTGAGAGCACCCCAGCACTACCAGGTTATACCTCATACCATGCTTATTGGCCCCAAAACTTGGATCGAACCACAAAAGGAGGGGGAGTATCGATATTCATCAAAGATACCCACACCTCCAGGTTGGTGGCAAAGCACGAAGCATCAGAGACTATCCATGTGCAACTAACAGTGGGTAAAACTGCCTTCCAGTTTATAGCCTGCTACAGACCACCCTCCCAAACACAGGAACCCCACTCGGCCTTCCTGAGAACACTGGAAAATATGAAGGTCTCTCCAAACACCATTATATTGGGTGACTTCAACTACCCAAACATAGACTGGGAGCATTACTCTAGCTGCAACACCCTAGCCCAAAGATTCCTAGAATTTATAAACTCAAATGCTATGGAACAACTTGTTACCACTCCCACAAGAGGGGAAAACATACTGGACCTGATCATCACCAACATGGGGACTCTATGCTCCAGACCAGAAGTGTATCCCTCACTGGTAAGATCAGACCATAAACTAATTTCACTGGATATTCACATCCCGACCCCACCTGCTGCCCAGAAAACCACAGTGAAAAACTTCTCTAAAGCAAATTTCACACTCCTCAAAACCAAGGTGGAATCCTTCAAAGCCCCTGGGCCTGTGGAAAATACGGCCCAGACCGCAGAATCCTTTATAAACGCATTCTGTGAACACCTTCAGGAATGCATGGATCATGCGATCCCAAATAAAACCAAGACCCAATCCTCCAAAGGCAGACGTCCTGTCTGGTGGACCCCAGCCATAAACAATCTATACAATAGAAGGAGGAAGCTACTAAATGATAGAGCAAAATCCCAAAAAGGGAAAGCATCACTGATCAGTATTAGCAAAAAACTACGGGCACTCATAAAATTGTCTAAGGCCAGCTTCAAGAGAAAAATTGCACAGGACACTAAGGATAATCACAAGGCTTTCTTTAGTTATGTTAGGAACCTGGGTGGTAATTCCCAGATATGCTCAGAATTAGTCCAAAATGACAAAAAATACACTGAACCCACAGACATTGCCAACATCCTAGCTGACAGGTTCAGTGCAAACATCTCCCCCCACTCCCCACCAAAAGGGCAAATATCTATCCCAGCAGAGTGCTGCCCCCCGACATCTCAGATGCTCAGGTAAGAGCCGCCCTCTCCAAAGCAAAAAACACAGCATCAATGGGACCAGACGGTGTCCCGGGCTGCATCCTACATGAACTCCAAGAAGAGCTAAACCCAAACATAAAACTACTGTTCAATCTCAGCCTTACTACAGGATATGTGCAAAAAGAGTGGTGTACAGCAACAGTGGTCCGTCTCCATAAAGGTGGTGCCTCAACGGATCCTGGAAAGTATCGCCCCATAAGCCTGACTAGCTTGGTCTGCAAAGCTATGGAAAGGATCATAATGGACCTCATAAATAAAGATATTGGGGACCTACAGACACTGGATCCTACCCAGTTCGGCTTTGTTAAGGGCAGATCCTGCCTCTTAAACCTGGTTGATTTCTTTGAAACAGTCACCAAGGCCATTGACGAGGGGAAGGTGGTCCACACAGCCTACCTGGACCTCGCAAAAGCCTTTGATACAATACCCCACTCGGGCATTATAGATAAGCTCACCAGCTTAAATATAAACCCCTATGTCACTAGATGGATTGCAAACTGGCTCAAGGACAGAACCCACATGGTTAGAATTGCTGAGCCATGTCAGACTCCAAACCAGTTACAAGTGGTGTCCCACAAGGCTCAGTCCTGGGACCTCTCTTGTTCGGTATATATTTCTCAGAGGTACAGGCCAACACGGAAGGACTGTGGCTGACCAAGTTCGCAGATGACTACAAACTGGGCACCATAATCGACTCTCCAGCCAACACAAGCATCCTCCAAAAGGGCCTCATAGAAACAGACAACTGGTGCCAGAGCCATGGCCTCAAGCTAAATGCCAAAAAGTGTATAGTCATCCCCTTTGGCAAAAACAAAGTGCCCACAAATTACCACATAGGTGGTAATCCATTAAGTACAGAAGAAGTAATTAGGGACCTGGGGATCCAAGTTGATAGCAATCTCTCATTTGACAACCACGTGGCCAAAGTGGTTAGAAAAACATTTTATATAACCCACCTAATCATGAAGGGATTCACATCTAGATCAGGGAGGTCATCGTGCCTCTTTACTCATCCCTCATCAGGCCCATAATTGAGTACAATGCCTTTGGGATGTACCTTACCAGACACCTGCAGCAACTGGAAAGACCCCAAAAGTACCTCACCAAGAGGATCAAAGGGCTCAAACAGATGCCATATGCTGCCTGGTTAAAGAAACTCCAGCTCTACTCAGTGGCATACCGCCTGTTCAGAGGCGATCTGTGCCTGACGTATAAAGCCATGTCCAACCGGAAATTAATGTACATGCTGCACCTCAGAAAATCCAAATCCAATCGAGCTACGCCGAGAGACTTGAACCTCAGCACTGAAATAAATAGGACATGCTGGAGGGACAGATTCATAACCCAGAGGCTCCCTTCACTCTGGAATAAAATCCCAGTCCAGGTTAGGCAGAGTCCCTCATTGACTCTATTCAAGAGGAATCTTGATGAGTGGATGGGAGATCGTAGGTTTACCCCGGGTATCACTTCTGTGTCACTGTTAGACAGAGGCACAGTATACTAACCTCAAAAAAGGGCATAGCAAAATAAATTTAAAATGGGTGGCGAAAGCCAAACACATTCTGGCTAGGCTTATAAATGCCCTAGGGCAGATAGCCTAGTATGAACCTATGAACCTATTACAGACAGCTATGTGGGGGGATAGATGCAACAGTAACTGCAAAAATGGTGGATGTGTCCACAACAGCCACACCCAGTGTGTTATAGCAACCCCAGTAGTGCTGCACACCTCAACAGTGTGGAGGAGGACATTAACACATCTATGACCTGTGAAGGACTGTATGTCCACGGGATGGCACCTGTGGAATGTTGGCATATGCCAAGCAGTCCTGGTGGAAACATATTCTGTGAACGGAGGTAGATCCCTTAACAACTACACACATTTCTACATGTGGGATGGTGTACAAAAGCCTGCTATGATCTACATAGGCATTGTGCACCTCCTAACCCTCATCTACACCTGTCATGATTGGGTAAAGGAAGTATACCAGGTTCAGGTTGTATTCCCTGCCTTTGACAAGTCCAACATTGGCGGGGTCCCGTGTGTTAAGATTACCAGTGGCATTGGCCATGGGTTCATTGTTATGTTCCATGTTCCTGCTGACCAGGGTCATCAGGCTACTGGGTGGTTTATCCATTGTCAGGTGTAGGTCTATTGGATTGCATGAGGGATCCCAGCTACTTACTGTACCTGCCCAGGGGGTTCCCCCAAGCATGACACATCACTTGACTGTACTGCATGATATGTTAGCAATGCCAGCAGGAAATCCTACAGGTGGGATGGAGTACTGTTAACATGTACTGCCCTTGTCATGTAGGGTCCTGCTTATGGGATCTGCTAAGGCTGGTATTGTATTGCGGGCCAGATGTTTTTGACTGGGGGGGATACCTATCCATGCCAGATGTATGTTGTTTGTGTCTCTCAAACCCATCAATGGTGCATGTGGACATATATGTTGTGGTTACATTCCCAGTTCCATCTACAGATGTATGTCCATATATACATATATTGATATATATGTGCTCACCTTTGACAGGGAGACAATCATTCCTTCAAACAGCCCTTTCTGCAAACATAAATCATAAACCTGCCTTTTCTTACTGCACCACAATTCAAAACACAGCAGTTCTAAAGACACCTTCGCTGACTCTTGAACTGCAAGTTGGAATACATATCGTACTGCCGAGGGCCATGCCCCCTGCACCCCCGTCTGGGGGGCTGGGTCCTCCACAACTCCCCTACTGTGATATACTAACTCCTAATTTGCCCTACAGTGGGGATAGGCAAATATTCCCCATCCCCACTATAGTGCCGTCCACAAGCAAATTGCCTAATCTGCAATGAGTGAATGCATAGTGACATTCACTCATTGCACATTCCATGCATGTATTGCAAGATTGTGCAATGCTGAGAACATACTTTTGGCCTTCCAGCTTTCGGACACATAGATTTCTCCCTTTGAAAGGTGAGCCATATATATGCTGACATATATGCATTCTTAGTGCTGTATATATGTGGACATGTGGATGTATACATATATATCTATGTATGGATGCATACCTATGTATATATGTATTTTATGGCATATATATATATATATATATATATATATATATATATATATATATATATATATATATATGTTATATCCATTTAAAGATGAATTTTATATATATATATATATATATATATATATATATATATATATATATATATATATATATATATATATACACACACACACACACACACACACACACACACACACACACACACACACACACACACAAATACATCTACATGGTGGAATACATTCCCTGTAGTGTTGTATACCTGGGCTGGATGATATGTATGTGACAACACCATGATTATACATATCTGCCATGGCTTACTGGTAAATCACTTTGTGTATGGTGTGCGGGGTCCTGGTTTCGAGCCTTGCAGGAGCTGTTTTTTTTTGTTGCTGGGCAGAACACAGCCCATTGGATACAGAGTGAGGAAGGCACTTTAAAGCAGTTGTAAGTGGGTTTGCACGGGTTTGCACAGCTGTAAGCACTGCTAACCTCCGTTAACATTTTCATACACTCCGTTAGCTTCTAAATTGCTTAATCTGTGTAGGCAGTGCTTAGCTCCGTGCAAACCTGCCCATACCTGCTTACAACTGCTTTAAGATGCCTTAATCACTCTCTAGCCAACGGGCCATGTTTTGCACAGCAACAAAATAAGCAGCTCTCGCAAGGCTCAAACCAAGGACCCCACACACCCTAGACAAAGTGATGTACCACTAAGCTATGACAGATACACACATATTCAAAGTTTCAGAAACATATCAGCCAGTCCTGTAATGTAACAGTACAGAGAATGTATACCAAAATCTAGATGTCTGCGTGTGTAACTATATTGCAACCTTAACAGATTCAACATACCCATATATGTATAGATATACATATATATATATATATATATATATATATATATATATATATATATATATATATAAAAAACTATATATGTTGTTTTACTAACTCTATATACATAGATATCACTATCTATGCACATATACTTATAGAGCTGCTAGCAGATATATATATCTATATAGGTATATATGGCCATACATCTGTAGATAGCAATTGCAGATTAACAAATACACCTATGTCCACATGCACCATTAATGGGGTTGAAAGGCCCCACACACTATACGTCTTGTAAGAATAGGCATCCCCCCATAGCCAAACACATGCACCCTGCAATACACTACCAAGTACAGTCTGCCTCCCATAGGATATGTAATATGTGGAAGCCATCAACGTCTCCAGGATACAGATACACAGACACATATACGCAGATACAGATATATATATATATATATATATATATATATATATATATATATATTTATCTCTCTCTCTCTCTCTATAGATATATATATAGATGGGTCTACTTCTAAAGACCGAACCGACGATTCCCCGACACGCGGAAAACGAAGACCAAACGACCGACAGGTAAGTTTACCGACAGGGTGATTCACTGACAGCGGAAAGACCGACAAGGATAGTGTGCGATCACGACTCGGTAAGTGTGCGACAGTGACGGCGTTAGGAGCGGTGAGGTAAGTGTGCAATATTGTGGGATTTGCGGGTTAGGCTGTGGGAAAGGTGAGTGTGTGTTAGTGTCGGAGTTAGGGTTCGTAAAGGTAAGTGTGTGATAGTGAGGGACTGTAGTTTAGGGACGGGTTAAGTGAGTTAAGTTTAGGGTGCAGGTAGGTGAAGTGTGCGATAGTGTCGGAGCTTGGGCTAGGGGTGGGTTAAGTGAGTTAGGGTTAGGGTGCAGGTAGGTGAAGTGTGCGATAGTGTCGGAGCTTGGGCTAGGGGTGGGTTAAGTGAGTTAGGGTTAGGGTGCAGGTAGGGTGAGTGTGCGACAGTGTCGGACCTTAGGGTTAGGGTTTGGGTTAGGGCTAGTGGGTATGTTATGTAGTGTGATGTGTTGTTTACGTTTGGTGTGTCGGTGTTATGGTGTTCGGTGTTTTGCATTGTCGGTTTTGTGTGTTGTCGGTTATCTGGCGTCGGTGATTTTTGTGTCGGCGAAGTAGCGTTTCGGGCTTTCAAAGTAGACCCATATATATATATATCTATATATATATATATATATATATATATATATATATATATACATGTGACTACACATACACACGCAGATATATGTTCAGTAAGAAATATATGTAGGAGGTACACACAATATGGAACAGCCACTATGCCTACAGTTAACACTTGAACAACTGGACACTGTATGGGCGACACATACTAATGTCAATCATTGCCTGCAACATATACCCATAGAAAGGTCATAGGAAAGACACCACGCACAGGTTTGCAGAAATGGGAATCCTTTAACTGTGCACTATAACAGTTCTATATGCCATACCATATACCTGTTCAAATACTGACAACCATATGAACAGAGTACTGCAACTGCGAAACAGTTACACCAATACAGTAGTCTGGAAAGATTCACAACTGTTGCTGTCCAGGCCAAGCCCTTCAGAATGTACAATAGTGCAGACAGACTAGGCTAAAGGGTACCACACAATCAACAGTATGTACTGCAGATGTGTAGTTCAGGTGTCTCTATCTACACCCTGTACAAACACCGTAGGAGGTAAAGTCGTTTTGTGATCAAATGGGTTGTACCCAGTACATAACAAGGAATAAAGGCATAACACACAGAACAGTCTGTATGGTAGGAGGAAGTAGGCTTGCAGTACCCCAAGTCATGCAAGTAATGTCAATATAGATGGAGTATACGGTACTGTATATCCACATACCCTGTGGCAGCTCACCCCTGATACGCCCACATTTTGTAACAGCCTAGATCATTTATGGTGCTCCCCACCTAAACTCAATAATACAAGCCCATATACCACTGTTACATAAATTGGCCTCTGCAGTGCATAAGGGTGCACATGTATTGTGTAGGTGATGCCCAAACGTATATGTCCCAAGCCCCATTGTATGTGTGGGGGATACAACAGCAGTGGACTAATGGCAGCATTGTCAGTGTGATATACTCACAGCCTACTACAGAACAACCCCCAACAGCATGACACATGTGCAAAGCTTGGTATATAGATGGGTGACAGAGGCTGGAACACAGGCACATATGTGGAACACTGTTGCCATACACTAAGCAAGGTGCTGGTGTTACAGGATAGTCTGCAACATACCCTTAGTCAGGGAATTGAGGTTAGATATAGACATGGATGTAGCCATGTACTGATAGCATGCAACACACACACTACCAATGTAATATCTGACACAAGACCTGTGTGGTGGGCGGACAACACATGATAGGCATACCTCTGTCCAGAAAGAAGTTAGGCCCCCAGTAATGAGCTATGCAGACAGACTGCATTCTAAGGTACACTAGTATGTACACACACACATCCTGCAACACCACTACTATGCAAAGCATTACACGCCTCTACCCACAGTCTGTCTGTAGTTCCTGATCCTCCTACAAATATGTGGCCACTCTGAATGTGCAGGTTCTCCTGTAGGAGGTATTGCTACCTGCTGCCTGTATCACTGATACCCACATACAGGAAAGATGTTCATCACGCAGGGTATGTAAAGGGACCATGCCCACATGCTGTAGGGATTTATAGTGGGTGTTAATTCAATGTAGTACACATGTGGAAGTATATATACATATATATATATATATATATATATATATATAAATATATATGGCTATCTGGATAAGTATATGCACATATATTTCCACCATATGTCCTGGACATAGAGTGTAGCCGTACACCAGTCCCTACAGTCCCAAAGTCGTAGTATAAGGGGATGACTGGTATGTATAGCAGGTATATTACTAGACTGTTGCTACTGTCATTGGGATTGTCTTCACAGACATGGTGTGTGTGGATGCTGACATCTGCTTATAACATGTGCGCCATTGGCTACTAACAGACATCCTAAGCAAATCATTGTAAGGTACCGCTGCTAGCATGTAATGCTCCTGTGGAGTGCAACAGAGATGTTGGCCACTATATGTGGAACTTCAGACACACCCTGTACAGTCCAGAGGTATACACATAATCCCCTTAGTGCACCACATGTGTACTAGGCCTGACAATATGCATGTAGACAGCCATGTAAATGGGTAAAACACATAATGACTGGTATACATTTGGCACCATAGGTGTTGGATTCACACACTCCTGTTTGGCCTGACACATAATGACTGCTGCCATGGACACATACCACCCACTAGATATTTACATACATCCGTACAGCATCCCACTGCTCTGTCTGACATACATGACATTTAAGGGAGGCCCAGCAGCAGTACATCTGGAAAGTATCTGCAGATAACATCCCACTGGTTAAGTACACTAAGCTGCTAGGCATGTAACAATGCACTGTGCAGGCTACAGGCAGACTGGCTCAACACTGGCCTACATCTTGTGTGGGGGAATGCACATGTACCTGCACATATAGCAGGCTCGACAGCCATAACACAGCACAGGGTAAGATACACCTGTGTGACAGTGCATAACCACAACCAATGTGAACACAGCCACATATGATAAGCTAGCATAATATTACAGTATATGGACTATCTGTTCTACACCATCCTCATATGTGCCACTCACAGAATGACCCTACATATACTGGGCTGCTACACAGTTTGTTATGATGGCTGTCTGTGGTATGGGACAAGTCTGTATGACCCTACAAACATGTAAGACAAAACAGTACCATACAGTGTGGCAGCATGTCATGTGATAGAAGGGGAGCTAGAACAATGACATCTACCACAGTCTGTACACAGGCTGAAGTATATATTAACAATACACACACTGCCGGCATTCTCCATCATTACACAGACCTCAGTACTGTGCAAAAATCCACAGAATGTACAGCTTATATCATGAAATATAACCACTACTGTACATGACGTGGTGCAATCTGATATATCACTGGCTTGTGTTCAGATATGATGGCAGTATTTATGGTGTACAGCACATATGCACCACTTCATGCACTCCATATGTACAAAGGTTGACAGAGGTGTGGCTGACAGCACATACATAGGGCCAGTATAGACATGTTGCTGTGATAACCTCATACATTCTCCATTGTATCAGGGTTTGTTGCAACATATGTACTATGAGGGATATGAAGTCAATAACTGTCATGGCCTTCACCATCTACAGACTGCAATCCTCACACCACCTTCTGCATTCAACAGATTGATGCCCTCTGGCTAACACATGAAACTATAGGCACAACACTGCCCAGTCTGCAGATAACCTACAGATGGGGATTCCTCATATACATGGAGCTGACATGGGAGGTATTGTGAAATGTAAGATAGGCATATCCAGACAAACACTGTTAAACCATCATCACTACAAATGCAGTATAGCAGCACTTACAGTCTGTAGTCAGGTCAGGCACAACCCCCTCCTGTTGGTTGCCCTCTTTCCACAGTGTATATTGTTAGAGGTAAATCCCCAATCCATCTGGGATGCTGTTTGCCATACATCTGATCTAGTCCCTGCTCACATTGACTGCAAAGGCCCAACACCACCATGATGTTCCTAGGTATTGGAGAGTGTTTCCATGCACTTGGCTATGGGATTGTTACCACAGCTGTTCCACATGCAATTAGCTAGGGGAAGGCTGCAATTCATGCAGCGGCCATGAGCTGATCATGAGCATCATGTAAAATACACATGCTGCTGCCTAAGCAAGACAGGTCTGGGTCTCCACATCCACCAGAAAGGGAGTGGGGGAGGCAGACAGAGGCAGATACATGTCAGGGAGGGCTGGGAGGGTACAACTGAAGCATGTTTGTGTCACACACCTACCAGCACAGGGTATCAATCCCCCGACAGCTATGTAGTGCTTTCACAGGTCAATGCAGTTATTGAATGCACCACATGGGTTGCCTGATGTGGAGCACTCAGAACATATATGTGAGGGTGAGTGACATCTGCAACAGGGATACAGCAGATATACGGTAGGTGTTGTACACATGCCTGTCTGCATGAACAGGTGCCAGCGTCAACACAGGCACACTCATACAGGGATGCACACACATTGACACATTTGGTAGGGCCAGGAGTGCAACTCATCAGTAGTGGGATTACCAAAACACATCAATGTGCAGGTATCACATGCACCACATGGGTCATATGATGTCTGTATGGGCAAATAGTATGAGGAGATGTCAGACATCAGTCAGCATGCTTCAGCATGCCCTGGGAGTTGTAGTGAGTGTGGATGTGGATATACACACCATACAACAAACACATTTCAACACACAGGGTGCCAGTTCTGACATGCCTGGGTGCATGTCTACATGGGTGTGTGGTGGTCAACTGTGCCAGCAGGCTGTACAAGTGTAGGAAATGGGTATATCATGGCATCAGGCCACATGACAATGGTCTGCATTGTGGCTCAGGCCTGTAGTTACTGCATTTGCCCACACAGGTGGGTATTGCATCTTCCATCCAGTCAGCTGGGTGACTATTGTGTGTGGCCAATGCTGTACACCACATGCCATGTATGTGTTCCTTATTCCATGACATGGATGGTGGCTGGGATGTGCACACCTCCCACATGCATGTACAGTGACATGTGGAACTGTACCTGGGGTGTCTAGCCCATGCTGTGAACACTGATTATCATCAGATGTGCCAGTCTTGCCCACCTGTGGCAGGAACTGGTAATGGGCAGCAGGTTTACCCTTCACCTACATTGATAGCATGCCAACAGCATTCCCTGATGTCAGTGTCATCTGTCCATGCATGGCATGTTGTCAGGCATGGTATGTCCATTGTGAGTCACATGTGAAGGCACCACAGATGGTGCAGGTGTCCTTTGGGGAACATGGTGGAAGTGCACTGTCTGCATGTATGTGCATATTGGACAGATGGCCAAGGTGTCATGCCCTCTGTAGCCCACTGCTATCACTGCATAGTTACTATCAGTGGCCAATATGCAGTGTACTACCCACATATTGATTGTTGCCTAGGCTTGTGTGTGCGTATGACACATGGGTTGAGTGTGTGCTCTGGGTAATAGTGGGATTTCTAATTTGGATTGGCTGGCCTTGATTTCACATGTATGTGTATGGCTTTGCAGCCCAGCCTCCCAGCTAATTTACATCTGTTATCCCTGTATGGTTGACATTGTGATATATAGTAGGGCCACCCTAAAAGTAATAAGCAAAATCCCCTCCACATTGGCCACAGGTGTCACACACTCACCTCTACACAGGATACAAGTTTTACACACACACACACACACACACACACACACACACACACACACACACACACACACACACACACACACACCTGGGAGTTGAACCCCTACCTAACTAGTTTATTACACTACAGCACTACGCAGTTATAGTACACGTCATGGACATTACTGGAGTATTTCTTCCCCAAAGGTGTATTTCACAGTGACTGACATCTGCAGGATTGGCAAAGTAGGGCATTTGAAATGTATTGCAAGTGAGTAGCCTATGATGCATTGCTCCATGCACAGTCATTGAAACACACGCAAAACATCCAGAACTGCCATGGGTGGTGATGGAACCATACCACAGTTCTAAATCACACTACAGCAATACACAGTTACAGGATGCACTACAGACATTACTGGGCTCTAACTTTCCCAGAGGTGTATTTCTAGGTGAGTGACATCAGCAGTCTTGCCAACGTTGAGTATATGAATTGTACAGGGTGTGAGTGGCCTAAAAAGCATTGTTCTCCTTCAGTCAGATACACACACACACAGACACACACACACACACACACACACACACACACACACACACACACACACACACAAGCCAGGTCAGGGGTTAGAACACCTACCTAATTACTTTCTTACACCATAGCAGTATGCAGTTATAGGACACACTACTGACATTACTGGGCTATAATTTTCCCAGATGTGTATTTCCAGGTGAGTAACATCAGCATCCTTGCCAAAGTTGGTATATGAATTGTACGGGGATGTGAGTGGCCTAAAATGCATTGTTTTTTACTCAGTCAGACACACACACACAAGCACACAGTTGCCAGGTCTGGGGTTAGAACACCTACCTAAATAATTTCTCACACAACAGCAGTACACAGTTATAGGACATGCTACAGAGATTATTGACCTATGATTTCCCCAGAGGTGTATTTCTAGGTGAGTGACATCAGCATCCTTGCCAAAGTTGGTATATGAATTGTACGGGGTGTGAGTGGCCTAAAATGCATTGCTCTCTACTCAGTCAGACACACACAGATTCACACACAAACACACAGTTGCCAGGTCTGGGGTTAGAACACCTACCTAACTACTTTGTTACACTACAGCAGTATGCAGTTACAGGACACACTACGGAGATTAATGGGCTATGATTTCCCCAGAGGTGTATTTCTAGGTGAGTGACATCAGCAGCCTTGCCAAAGTTGTACATATGAACTGTACAGAGTGTGAGTAGCCTGAAAAGCATTTCTCTCTGTACAGTCAGTGACAGAGAGACATGCACACAAACACACACTCACACAGTTGGCAAGTCTGGGGTTAGGACTACTACCTAACTAGTTTATCACTACAGCAGTACACAATTATGGGACGCGCCATGGGGATTACTGAGCTACAGCTCTCCCAAAGGTGTATTTCACATTTGATGACCTCAGCAGGCTTGTCATGATACTGTTATGGGGAGGACGGTGTGTGCATGGGCCATAACCCATTCATGTAGGGGATGACATGCCGCATGCAGGCACACATGGGGTCATATGCCACAGGTATGTGTATACAGCTACTAGGTGACTACATCCTTGTACAGTCATATTGTACAGCTGGCATGTGCAACACTGTCATACTGTCAGATACTGGTGGCTAGTATCTGCAATGAGTGACACCTGCACCTCATGTATTTGGGGCCCTTTGCCTGTGTGCTGGGTGGAACAGGACCAGATGGCTCCTTGTCACAGTCACCCTCTTCCATACATCTATGTCCATCTACCTTTGGCTTATTATAGTGTGTTGTTCTTACATATATGTCTGTATTCCTAGCCACTATGTCTGCAAGGCAGGAGTGGTGCATACTGACATGTGTCTGCAGTAAGAACTGCAACTGCCAGATATGTCTGGTCCACTGGTGTTTGCTGATATGGCCTTCATGTGTTTAGTTGTGTGAGCATGCCCAGTATGGTCTTTCAGTATGTTGTCTGACATTGCCTTCATTCCTCTAAGTGTGTGAACATGCCCAGTATGGCCATCTATATTGCATGTGTGGATCAAGTTCAGGTAGTTTGTACTGCGGTGCTGACCTTTGTGTTGTACACCGACAGGTACCATGCTGTGTCTGCAGGGTATACATTGGTCATTTGGCATTGACTGTTGCTGCATTTCTGCATAACAGGGGGGGGACCTGACAGTTTCTACATTTCTACACAGGGGTGGGGGGACACACCTGACTGTTACTATAAGTGTAAGTAGGATGGTGGGGCACACCTTACACTTTTACACATTTGCTAGGACTGTACTGGTATGTCAGGTACACCCTTTCAGTCTGTAGTCTTACCTATTGTGCTGGCTAGAGGCATACCAGTGTACTTCAAGATCTTAGCTTTAACTACCTACATATTAGTTTCTGACTTTCCAGCCTTCATAGGTTCATAGGTTCATAGGTAGGTACTAGGCTATCGGCCCTAGGGCCCATACAAGCCTAGCCAAAAAATGTACCCTGGCTTTCGCCACCCAAGAAAATTATTTTCCTATGCCCCTGTTGAGCAGAGCCACAGAAGTGATCCCTGGGGTGAATTTCCCATTTCCCATCCAACCATAAAGATTTTTCTTGAAGAGTGCTAATGAGGAGCTCTGTTTGACATAGATAGGTAGTCTGTTCCAGAGTATGGGAAGTCTCTGGGACAGGAATCTATCCCTCCAGCATGTTCTGTTTATTGTGGTGACAAGGTTAAGGTCCCTAGAGCGTGTAGCTCAGAGGGATTGGGATTTCTTTACGTGGAGCATGTCCAGCAGCTATGGGTTTGACATAGCTTTGTATGTTAGGCAGAGATCGCCCCTGAGTAGGCGATATGCGATGGAGTAAAGCTGTAGTTTTTTGAGATGGTCTGCATAGGGCATCTGTTTGAGGCCAGTAATCCTCTTTGTGAGGTATTTCTGTGGTCTTTCCAGTTGTTGTAGATGTCTTGTGAGGTACATACCAAAAGGGGCGTTGTACTCTATAATGGGTCTAATGAGTGATGAGTAGAGGGGAACAATGACCTCTTTTTTGGATGAGAAACCTTTGTGATGAGATGAGCCATGTAGAAAGATTTCCTGACCACTGTGGCGATGTGATTATCAAAGGAGAGACTACTGTCCACCTGTGTCCCAAGGTCTCTTATCACATTTTTGGCATTAAGTAGACTACCAGCTATGTGGTAGTTTATGGGTACAGAGTTTTTACCAAAGGGGATGACAATACACTTTTTGGCATTGAGCTTCAGGCCATGGCTTTGACACCAGGAATCTGTCTCAGTGAGGCCGTTTTGTAGTTTGTCCACATCGTTAGGAGTTTTGATTATGGCTCCTAGTTTGCAGTCATCTGCAAACTTTGTTAGCCAAAGACCTTCTGTATTGGCCTGCACTTCAGAGAAGTAGATACCAAACAGGAGAGGACCCAGGACTGAACCCTGTGGTACTCCACTTGTCACTGGTCTGATGTCGGATTTGGAATCCGCTTCTTTCACAGTGTGGGTTCTGTCCGTGAGCCAGTTGGCAACCCATCTTATGACACAGGGATTTATACCTAGTTTAGTGAGCTTATCTATAATTCCAGAGTGGGGGATGGTGTCGAAAGCCTTGGCGAGATCTAGATAAACTGTGTGAACCATTTTACCATCATCTATGGCTTTGGTGACTGCTTCAAATAAGTCAATCAGGTTTAGGAGACATGATCTGCCTTTTACAAATCCAAACTGAGTAGGGTCCAGAGTTTGGAGATTACCAGTGTCTTTGTTTATGAGTTCCATGATGATACGTTCCATGGCCTTGCAGACCAGGCTCATCAGGTTAATGGGGCGGTAGTTCCCGGGGTCCATCGTGGCTCCCCCTTTGTGGAGTGGGATAACTGTCATGGTGCGCCATTCAGTGGGTACAAAGCCTGAGATGAGGCTATGATTGAACATGGTACTTAGGTAGGGTGTCAGTTCATTCTGTAGTTCATGTAGAATGCAGCCTGGGATATTGTCAGGTCCCATGGATGCTGTGTTCTTGGCTTTGGAGAGTGTGTTTTTTACCTGTGCAGCCGTGATTATAGGAACTTTGCATTCTTCCAGTATAGAGATGGGCCCTCTAGGGGGTGAGTCCAACTGGCTGGCATGCTGTACTCTGTTTGTGTAGGTATGGGGTAAGGGTTACACATGGGGCTCATTCAGAGGCCATACTACAGCATTTGTTTGTGTTTGTCTACACCTATCCTGCTGGCTGTGACTGTTGTTGGGTATGTGCTCCCTCATCTGGCATGTGTGAGTCACTTACCTTGTGGATGTCCCAGTATTGAGGGTGGTGCTGCAGGGCTGCCTATATCGGATGCACATAGTACACTCCTTATACATGGATGAGCACAAGTAGTGTCATGTTTGGCATCCCTTTTACTGTATGTGCAAGTCAGAGAGAGGTGTCATTCCCTGGGTCCCTACTGTGTCAGTGCATGTGCTATGTGTTGCTTCTTTGCCAAGGCCAGGGCATACTGGGCATGCCTCCTTCTGTCTACTGGGGCAGGCTCAGGTTGTTCCTTCTCCAAGTCACTCTGCGCCTGTGCAGGCCTTGGCAATGGTGGGGGGGTTGTGTGGCCATGCCTCATTTTGTTCCTGCTGCAGCTGTTTCCACAGGATCATATTGTGTAGCATGGCACATACAAGGACAATTTGGGTACATGTAGTTGGAGAGTACTGCAAGGCACCACCGGATGTGTCCAGGCACTGGAACCATGACTTGAGCATCCCAAATACATGCTCTATCATGATTCATTTTTGTGTGTGTGCCTCATTATGGAGTTCTTGTTCAGGTGTGTGTGCATTTCTGATGGGTGTCATCAACCATGGCTCCAGCGCGTATCCTGCATCCCCCACTAGGTGACCATGTGGGATGTCCTCATTGGCAAATGTCTGGTACAGCTGCGTCAGATGCCAGATGTGGGAATCGTGATAGCTTCCAAGGCAGCCAGCACACCAATTCATTATTATGCCCTGAGCATCGCACACAACCTGGCAGTTGATGGAGGGGAAGCCCTTGCGGTTGATGTAGACCCTACCCCGCTCACCTGGTGGTGCTTTAATGCATATGTGCGTGCAGTCTATTGCACCCACTACCTCAGGGTATTCTGCTATTTGGTGGAAGAGATGCATATTGTTGGCCATCACCTCATGGGTGATGGGGAAATACATGTGCTCACTGACATGTGCTGACATGGCATCCAGGAATTGGTGGGATATCCTGGATGCTGATGCTGTGAAATCCCCATCATATCCCCAGTTGGCCTTTGGAAGGTACCTGTAGCTAGTATTCTTAGGCCTGCGCATACCTTGGTATCCACTGGGATGGGTTCCCCTCTGTTAGTTCTGTGTGTCAGGCATGGCCGGCACAGCTCAACAATTTGATGTAGGAGGTCCCTGTCCACCCTATAGAGCTCCACTATCTCCAACTCATGTAGCCCTTGGTAGGTTACCCTGGGTCTGTACAACTCTTCTCAGTCTCCTCACTGTGGGTTGGTCATCAGCATTCACATCCTCACCACCCTCAGCCTCTTGCACATGCTGTTTTATGATAGCAAAAGCAGCCCCTAACATTTTTTCTCTTGCTTTCATTTTGTAAACTTTCCCCGTCTGTATGCACTGGTGGTGCAGAGGTTTTGGGAAAAACAAGGGGAAAGGTGTTTGCATAGATTATAGTGGTGTGCTGGGCTGGGCTGGTCTGCTGCCTGTGTAATTGGCTGATTCTGATAATTTCACCTGTCAGCTTAGCTAGTTCTCCTTCATTACCTTCCTACTGCAGCTTTCCCTTCCCATTGCCTCCCTGTTTTAGCCGATGTGTGCGCCGCGCAAACAGAGTGCTCACATGTGCACAGAGCTGCTTTTTCCTGGTTTAACTTCCTTTTTCTTCCTGTAAAATCTGGTGTGTGGAGCGCACACCCACTTATACTTTGTAAAGATTGCTAGGCAGGTTTAGACTTACCCCTAGCATAGCTGTGCTAAGCTACGAGCAATCCCGAGCTACAGGTCTCCAATCCACTTATAGTATGCCTGACACACACCCATGACGTCACCTATATCTTAGTCTAGCACCAGCTATTTATATTCTTACACTCTTGGGATCTGCCTCTCATCTTGGAAAAATCTGGGATTCACTAACCTTTCCCTCATTTGCATGGGATTGCCTGCTAATGCATAGTTACATGTCCCACACTGAGCCTCCCCCTTAGCAACCATTACTCACAGGCCAGGTTGTCTTCTGTCTGCCATTCACTTGCATGGCAGAATACTGATTTTAGTTAGAATTCTTATTTTAGGTTTATTTTATTATTTTCCCCCAATCCCGTTTGCACGCCACTGCCCTATGCTTAAATAGGCGAGGGTGACGAAAATAAATAAAAGTTGTTTATTTTTTTTTTAAACAGTTTGCAATGCCAATGGCCTTCTACTTGGCCATTGGCATGCTTCCTCAATGATATGCACACTTTATTTGGAGCTGTCATAGTTCCGTTTTGTAGATTGCAGAGATATACTCAGTTACTAAAGAGTACATTTCTGCACACTGCACTCATCCTGCACGGGCAACTGCCAACTTTCTGGATCACATATTACCCTCATTTGCATGGTTTTCACCTGCAAATTAGGGTAATTTGCATACAGGAGCTCAGTCCATGCAGGATTAGTCTAAGAGCTCACATGCATGTCCCGGGAGCTCATTCCTGGATCGCACATCGGCCATATTGCCAAAAATAACTCTTAGAATAATCCTGCACATTCTACAGGGCTTTGTAAATCCGGGGGCAAGTTTCTTAATTTTCTGTTTCTCTTAGAAAAGATTTCACAGCATCCCTAGACATGAAATTACCTTTATTTTTTCTAAAGAACTGCAATTTGTCACAACCTCTGCTTCTCATCTTAATACCTTTAAACAACACTTGAAACACAGTAAGGAAAAGCCTCTCCAGTTTTCCACCTGCACTGCTCTTTAACTTCTACCTAAGATCCACCATGGTAGGTATGTATTCTGTAGGTACTACCCTTCTTCACACATTCATCATGGTCAACCAACTGATTGTCTAGGCCTGGGCATCCAGGGATTGCTATTATAATTGCTTATATTAGCTAGGCATGCAGCTAACTTCTTTAGCTTTCCCCCCAGAGTTATGTCTAACCACAAATAAAGGCATTTTGTCCATTGGTACAAATAATACTCAAATCTTGCCTTGATTATGACAACTGCTCTGGAGAATCATGTTCTAGTTTTTGTTACAGGTGCATGAATTGTAAGACTGTTCTTCATTCCCTAAATTGTGGCAAAATAACATTAATACATAGTGTTTTAATTCAAAAATTTTATTAGTACTGAATAAAATACTGTAAAAAGACTCCACAAGCTTTTTTTTTTTGCCATCGACCAGGTCTTGCTCAATGTTTCTCCTCCCTTTGCCCAATTAACACCTTGGCTCAATAGACTAACTGGCCCATTTGTTTCCCTGGAGAGATGAGAACTGTGTGATATGGGCTGAGTCAGAAATCAAGAACCATTCCCTTGATGGTGGCTGTCTATAGCTCTGCTCATGCTGCTAATCATGGAGATAATTTGTGCCTCTGCCCATATGCTGGTCCCTGGCCTCTGGGTAATGCATCCTATACAGGCTCATGCACCATAAGTGCTAGATCCTGTGCTCCCCTAGGTCATCCAAATGTCAAGCCAGGCACCCCCACATACGGTATAGATGAAAACAGCTTTTGACGCCCATCCTCTGCACCTACTCTTCAATTTATTTTATAGTTAGGGAAAATCAAGACAAAATGGTTTCAGTCAGTCTTAAATAGCATAAAAAAACTTTTTCAGAACAAATGGTTCTAAGAAGGAAAAATTTCATCTGAAGCTGTCAGTCTTCATCTTGCCATCACCTGTGGGTTCAGTTCCCATCCTTTGGAACTGACTCAGCTGTTTCTATATCTCGTGGACTCCAAAAACTATCAAGCACATCCCTTACCCATAATGCATAGAGTAGATTACCTCAGATCTCGTTTGCTGCTTTGAGCTCCAGATCTGGTTTCTCCATATCACTGTTGAGCCTACAGTTGTGTGATAATTTACTTTATATCTTCTCCTATCTTTCAGAAACCTTTCCCTATCTTTATTGCATCCTGTGAATGTATAGCCATTGTTTTTGAGGCAGTTGTTTCACTCATTATATATCTCTCTCTCTTTCTCCCTGTTCTCCCTAACTACTGTAAGGTAACTCTCTAATACCATCTCTGGTATCTTTTACCCTCTTGTCTTACTGCTCATTAAGTTTTCAGTTACTATTACCGGTATTTCCAAAAAAAAAAAAAAAGACTAAATCTTTCTCTCCCTTTCCATCTTCTTCTCCTCATAGACTGCTTTGTGTGTGTGTGTGTGTGTGTGTGTGTGTGTGTGTGTGTGTGTGTGTGAGTATGGCTGATAAAGAGAAAAGTCAGACCTGCTTCAAAAAATGCACCAAATGCGGTCATAAAATTCCCTTTTCTGACCAGCATTCTCTCTGTGTCTGTTGTTTCAGTTGTATTCATTTACAAGAGGGCTATTCTATCTCCCACACTTTCAGCCACTGAGTGTTGGTAGATAGATGAAACAAACTTATACTGAAATATTTCCTTCCCTCCTCCTTTAGGGAGGCCATATCTGGTGCCCAGGACATGTTAAAACAAAAATCAGACCATACATCATCTTCTTCCTCTTCAAGAGCCTCAGAGGTAAAGAAGCAACCATCCTCAGTTCCAAGTGTTTCTTCAGTATCGAGCTCTAAAATGAAAATGACATTGGAGATGGTGTCTAAAGCTTCATCCCCGAAGGGTTCCCTGGAACCTTCTATTACTCTCTGGGTTCCAACTCCTTTGTCAGCTCTGGAACAACTTGTTTTGCCAATCACTTTCCTGCCAATGACACAATATTTCCCTTCACTGAATCCTTTTGCAGACAGATCACTGTCCCTCTTTTTAGAGAGAAGAAAGTCCTTCTCAGTGGTCTCAGTCCATTCTTCCAGGAGATTCACTGAAGTCAATGTGCAGAGTTCAGTGATAAAATTCTTTGGACCCAAGATATGTCACCCCGTCAACTTCTACCCCTTTGGGTCAGGTACTGACACCTTCCACTTCCCCTGCTAACCCTCCTCCTCTAACCTCCTTAGACTCTTGGGTTCCAAGCTTCCTGGAACTGACCATGTCGGTTCTGAACATTTATTTTTTATTGGAAAAGACAACTGCCCTGAGCACTCCGGTTGCATCAGAACCAGAGTCCTTTTGAGGCCACAGCCTTGTGGTCAGTTCTGAGTCATTCGAGTCTCTTCCTGGGTTTTCAGAGTGGTCTGATCTGAATGCCTTGGAGAGCCGGTGTGGATAGGCTCAAGTTCAACTTCAGTTTTGATGGAGACTTCATTGGGACAGGGGGGGCTTCAGAACTAAGGCCTTCCTTTTTGGACCTGGAGCACCCTTTCTCTTCTGGTGGGTCTGCCCTCAAAGCTATAAAGAAGGCATTGGGCTACTTCCAGTACCGGGTCTGTTCCATGATCCTTGGAGTTTCTGCTTCTGGCCACCTCAGGTCTGGAGCATCAAACAACTCTTTCACAGGGACAGTGGGTAATGCAACCTCAGGCCACCCTGCGGGGAACTCCATCTCCTTCTGAAACCTCCCCAGATGGTTCCCCTGAGGAGGTCCTTTGAAAGAAATCATGCAAGAGGAAGCACCTGGACTCCCCAGAAGAGTCCGTTAGAAAAGACATGGATTTTCCTGGATTTTTAGAGTGGTATAGATACCTCGGTGAGTCAGCGTGGACAGGCTCAGATCCAGCTTCATTTTCAGTGGACTTCATCTTGACAGGGGGGGTTTCAGAGCCAAGGCCTCCCAATTGTAAATTATAATGAAAATGATATAATATGTTGGAGCTTTTCTCCCCGGGCCTCCGCTGAAAAAGGGCTTTTCAGCTAAGTTAGACAAACCTGGTCAACAAATATAAAATCAATAAATAAATTTTGATGAAGGTGAAGGGTTCCCCAAATCACTTCCTGATGATGTCTCATTTGGAGACAGCCTGGAAATACCTAAACAGAGAGGTAGTTGGAAGCCCCTCAACCCTTTGAAACAGAAATCTGTGTATCTGCAGGCATTCGTTATCCACCAGTCTACTTCCTGTGTGTCTCCATCTGCCGACAAGCTTATCAAATTGATCTCTTGATGGGTGTGGAATGCTAACAAATCAATTCCCAAGAGACCAGATAAAAACATTACAGCCCCAGAAAACAAGCTTTTTGGGACTAAGGAAATTCCTGTAGATGTCATGGTGGTAGCAGAGGCCACTAAGAAGGAACTAGCATAAGAAAGTTCCTGTGTCCATCCCCCTAACAAGGAGTCATGGGTGATAGATTTTGGAAGTGAGTTTATGCTTCATCAACCTCTGCCCTATGGTCTTTGAACTACCTGGCACTTTTTACAAGATTGCAGAGAGAGCTGATCAAGGAGCTGTCAGATACTCTCTCAGGTGCTGTTTCTGAAGAGATACAGGATTCTGTCACATCTCAGTTAACTACACTGACATCCATTTCCAGTTCATCCATAAGGCTCATTTCACATGTTGCCAAAGGAATGACAAGAGCAGTGGATTCAGGCATTTCCATAAGGAGGCATGCCTGGATGCGTTTGTGCAATTTTGCATAGCCCATTAAGTCTTTGTTTGTTACTGCACCTTTTGACAACTATTCTCTTTTTGGCCCAACTGTTAGAGACACTTTAAACAGGTGTGAAAAGGATGGAAAAACCCTGTCTGTCATAGGAGTACATTTTTCCACTCCTCAGAGGCCCTTTTCTAGAAACCAGCGAGGAACAGGCAAAATGTGGTTCATGAAATCTCAAGGGTCTTTCCAGACTATACCTGGTGAATGGAACAATAATGGAAGATGCCACCCTCATGGCAGAGGTGGCCTGCAACATCAGGGTTCCCTGGATTCCTTCTTCGGGAAACCATTCCAGCACTACTGAATGGAGGCCCGATTGTCCACCTCTGGAGGCAATTGGAGGTTGCTTATCCCTGCACATAAAAACCTGCAAGAAATCATCTCTGATACTTGAGTGCAGAGAGTCATTTCCAGAGGATATACAATTCCCTTTTCCCTTCATCCTTCCTGTTCGAAGAGATTCCCCGATGTTCCACCCAGTCAGAGGGAACAGGAAACATTCAAATTCAAAAGCTGCTAGAAAAAAAGAGTCATCCAAGAATCCCACCAGACCAAATAGGATCCATATTTTACTCAAGATTCTTTTCATTGCCAAAAAAGACAGGACTGGAGACTAATTTTGGATCACAGCGAGCTGAACAAATCTGTTCGAAAAACCAAATTCCAGATGGTCACAGTTCAGTCCATTCTTCCATTTTTAGAAAGGATGACTGGATGTGCTCTATAGATCTTCAGGATGTGTATTACCACATAGAGATGGGCAGATGGTCCAGAAGATTCCTTCCCTTCCAGCTGTGGGCAAGTCATTAGTAATTCAGAGTTCTGCCATTTGGTCTCACCACAGCCCCCAGGGTGTTCACCAAATGCATGGCAGTAGCTGCAGCTTACTTAAGACTGCAAGGATTCCGGGTGTTTAGGTACTTAGAACACTGGCTCATTTCCACTACTACCAGGCAACTACTACTAGCAGGAAAACAAAAGGTTCTACAGTTATGCAACCTTCTAGGCATCATGATCAACTTCAACAAATCCTTGCTGGAACCCACACAAAATCTAACTTTTATAGGAGCGTTGTTGGACACAAGAACCGCCATTGCCTCACTACCGCTGTCTTGGCTGGAAACTAGTCATACTCACATTCAGGCTCTGCTACAAAGAAACAGAGCCCCTGCATGTCAAGCATTGGGATCAATGGTGGCATCCATAACTCTTGTCCCCCTAGCCAGGTTTCACATGAGAATACTGCAGTGGTTACTTGTGGTACAATCAATCCTTCATCATCCCTTATCAATGCCAGTTTTGATCACCAACTTATGCAGTTGGGATCTTCTGTGGTGGATTCATTCAAGCCAAGTACACCAAGGATGCCCAT
>NC_056729.1:1295072530-1295120030 GCF_019279795.1 Protopterus annectens | reverse complement strand
CTGCAAGGCCATGGAACGTATCATCTTGGAGCTTATAAACAAGGACATAGGTGACCTCCAAACTCTGCACCCCACTCAGTTCGGGTTTGTAAAAGGTAGGTCATGTCTTCATGTTTCCTAAACCTGATTGACTTCTTTGAAGCAGTCACCAGAGCCATGGATGATGGTAAGATGGTGCAGTCATCCTATCTTGACCTTGCCAAGGCTTTCAACACCATGCCCAACTCTGGAATTATAGATAAACTCACTAGACTGGGCATAAATCCCTATAACACAAGATGGGTGGCCAACTGGCTCACTGACAGAACCCACACAGTGAAAGTAGCCGATTCCAAATCCAACTTCAGACCAGTGACAAGTGGAGTACCACAGGGCTCAGTCCTGGGTCCTCTCCTGTTTGGCATCTACTTCTCCGAACTTCAGGCTAATACAACAGGTCTTTGGCTAATGAGGTTGACAGATGACTGCAAACTAGGTGCCATAATAGAATCGCCTAATGACATGGGCATTCTACAAAGGGGCCTCACTGAGACTGATGCTTGGTGTCAAAGTCATGGCCTCAAGCTCAATGCCAAGAAGTGCATTGTCATCCCCTTTGGGAAAAAAAAACACTGTACCCACGAACTACCACATAGGTGGTAGTCTACTAAACACCAAAAGTGTGATAAGAGACCTTGAGACACAGGTGGACAGTAGTCTCTCCTTTGATAATCACATCACCACAGAAGTCAGGAAATCCTTCTGGTGGGGGAAACTGGTGATGGCATAGAACTATTGTACAGGTGCCAAATGCTTATGTGATGTCATGTGCCACAAGGTACTGCAGTGTATTCCAGTACCTTGTGGTACAAAACTTCCAGGATCACTTGAAAAATATGACTTGCATTTGCATGAGAAACTGCAGTATCACCCATGTACCTTTTCAATGTCGCAGTGGACAGAATACCAAGGCACAGGCATACCTGTATTAGCTCCATGGAGTAGAAAAATAAAGCCCTGATAACATTGCAGGTGGCCATAACCTAGTTAGTGGGTTAAGCACCTGTAGGAAATAGTGGGGGAGGATGGGAGTGAGTGACGACTGCTAGCTTGTCCATCCTATGGGAAGTCAGGTGGTTCTGGCTCTCCATATGAGTGATGTCTAACAGAAACACTGAGTATCTGCCCATTGATCTGCAGTATATCAAGTCCCTGCTGTGATGAGAATGTCACCAAACCAATGAGATTAGTTGAATTCACCATATGGAAGCATACTTCCAATCAGAGGGAAGCTATAGCTATATTCTCCTACTGGGATCTCAGAAAAGCTGTAGTAGGTGAGGGTAGGCTGGTCTACAGGACCAGTAAACTGGCCACCTCCCTACCACCCAATAGGAAATTAACATTTCTTACAAGATAATTGCTAGCAAAGACCCAAGATGGCCCCAAAACATTGTCAAACAAAGCTAAGCCCAATTGACAATATGAACTACAAAAAATGAAAATTTAACTAGTATTTGCTGAGACCGAAGAAAGGAGTCAAATTCAGTAAAAATAGGCAAAATCAAGTTCAAACAAAAGCTGAGATGCAGAGCTAACAACAATCCAGACAAAAAGAGAGTAATCCCCAAAACATGAGCAATAAATAAATAAATAAATAATACTCAGGAATAGATTGCCCATACATGTCAAGCAGAGTGCCTCTTTGGACCTCTTCAAGAGGAACCTTGACGATTGGATGGGAGAAAGGAAATTCACCCCAGGGATCACGTCAGTCACCCTGCTAGACAGGGGTCCAGGAAAGTAAATAATGTGGGAAGAAATAGCCAGGGAATTGTTATGGCTAGGCTTGTATAGGCCTTAGGGCTGATAGCCTAGTACCAACCTATGAACCTATGAACCTATATATATATATATATATATATATATATATATATATATATATATGTATATATAGATATATATATATATATATATATATATAGGTCTACTTCTAAATTTCAGTTTCAAATTTTTGAATTTCTTATGGTCAAGACAATAAGACTGAAGTTTTGAAACTTCAAACCTTTTAAATGAAGATTGTCATACAGTGTGGAATGGTATTGTGATGTACCACCACTGGCCATGGAATCAATGAGCCTCAATCCTCACCACTAGCACCAGTGGGCAACATACACTGGGAGGATGACAACTACACACGCAGTATTTCCAGATGCAGCTCTCTGCATCAAGTGCAATTTCCCTTAAGACCACATAGAGACCACAGTCAGTCTGGGGCTGGTTTCTCCCTCTTTCTCTAGATCCCCAATAAGACTCTCCATTGGCACAGCTATAGGGTTGAGATATCCTCTGAGTGGCCAAGCCAAGACCTCCAGCATCATCTCTGTCCAACCAGTCTTTTATGTCTCTGCCCAAGTAGCTGTCATGCACACAAACTTTTGAGGTTTGATTTACACACACACACACACACACACACACACACACACACACACACACACACACACACACACACACACACACACACACACATGCACACGTGCACACACACATCTGGGAAAGGCTGAAACAGGTTTACTAGCCCCCTTCTGCCCAGACTATGAGGTAGTTATCACTGCTACCAGCCAAGTCCTTATCAGTTACTTTAAAGCCCTTAACAAAGGGTGTTCAATCATACTGTGTAATTTTACTATCAATATAAATGGTAGTTTGACCAAGAGCAAGGCTATTATTAGTGGTCCACAGTGTCATCAAATAACTATGCAAGTGCTCTCAAAACTTAATTATGTCTCACAAATATCAGCCACAATGAAAGGTTTTAATATATTTAATACCAAATAATAAAAGAACAAGAAAATACTCAGTAAATAATCACAGTTACATCTGAGTTTGAAATCACAGGAAATATTTAAAACAACATTGCAGGACAGTCTCAAATAAATGAAGAAAACATCTAAGCTATACTTCACTATATTCCTGACTGTATCAAAGAGAAATTACTGTACACTAATTAACTTACTTACAAAGCAACAAGGCAGATGTGGTGAGTGGATGTTCTTGCCAGGTCAAAGACAAAATACAGAATTCCCATTCTTTTTCTCAGAGAGTTTTTAAATTAATATCCCAAATATTACTGCAGGGATAGCTTGCAGAATGACATCACTTCTTATCATCTGACTCTATCCCAGGTGGAAACCCACACTGATGCAGCTGGTAGCATTCAGCTTCTACCTGTAAAAATACATAGACCTCAGATCTTTTGGCAAATGGTAGAAGTTATAAAATAATTTGCATTCCTCCACATTTAAAGACAATACAAAAAACTTCTAGTTCTAGACAATATGTCTCCTGTTGCACTGAAACTGAAAGATAACATCACTTTTTATGGACCAACCATAAAGTAATTCAATCTCATCTGTTCTTCTGAAGTTACCTTCTTGTGTTGCAGTTTTCTTTGTTAAAATGTGTACATCTAAACAGTTACAATAGTGTATATAGATTTCTGTTCAGTACTTTACAAAATATCTCTTCAGCACACATCTGTACAATATGACATACAATTCTAATACATCTGTAACACAAGCATCTTACATGAAGCATGTTGACATTCACAGATGACACATAACCATTTACAAAATTCCAGACAGCTGTGCTGGTAGTATATCCCTTTTGTTGCACTTCTATATAAATCATGTTGATATTCACAAATGATATAAAATTATTTACAAAATTCCATCTAGCTGGGCTGGCAGTATCTATTTTCCTGACAGGTACATTTACCATTTTCCTTGTAGTGCAATCTCAAGTTGGTATATTTAATTAGCAGGGAATGTGGGGGTACAGAGGGCTTGCTCTCCTGCAAAAAAAGTAAAAAAAAATTTAAAAATTGTTTTTTTATTTACATTTTGAAGTTTCAAAACTGTGATCTCATGGTCTCCATCACAAGAAATTCATAGTTTTGAGAGTTCTAACTTTAGAAGTAGACCCGTATATATATATATATATATATATATATATATATATATATATATATATATATATATATGTGTGTGTGTGTGTGTGTGTGTGTGTGTGTGTGTGTGTGTGTGTATACAGAGATATAGAAAGAGACAGAAACATGTTGAAAATGATATGAAACAGTCAGAGTACAGCTTGCTAATGGGCCAGTATACTCCCAGAACAATAACAAATTATCTTCTCTCCCAAGATAATTATAACAATGTTCCAAAATTGTCCTCTAATACCAGTTTAGCAGTTTAGCATAAGCTATCTTAATCATTATGGCTACATCTTATCCAAAAAGCTCTGATAAGCATAATTCTGTTTTCTACCTGTGACGCCTGTGCAATTGCCCAGCAATCAAGGATGCTCAATCCTCACCACTAACACCAGTGGGGGCATCCATATAGGGAAAGAAAATAAATACACACACAATAAAGTACAATTTCCCTTAAGAGCACACAGAGATCACAGTCAGTCTGGGGCTGGTTTCTTCCTTTCTCTCCAGGTCCCCAATAAGGCTCCCCACTGGTACAGCTATAGGGTCCAGATCTCAGCCTAGTGGGCAAGTTACCTCAGCACCCTCTCTGTCCAACCAGTGCTTTGTGTCCCTGTCCAAATAGCTCTCTCACACACACACACACACACACACACACACACACACACACACACACACACACACACACACTTTGAGATGAGTTATATACAACCACACAGACACTCCTGGGGAAGGCTGGCACAAGTTCTCCAGCTATGCTCCTTTTCTGCCCAGTCTAAAAGGTAGTACCAGCTTCCACCACTCACTAATATCAGCTACTCAAAGGCCCTTCTGAAAGGGTGTCCAATTATTACTGTGCAATATTATTATCCAAATGGTAATTGTGACTGAACAGTAAAGGCTTATTAGAGTGACTTGGTACAGTATCACTGTATACATGCAATGTATCCTAGAGCTTAAATTAACTCTACATAAAAGAGCCACAGTTGAAAGGTTTAAGAATGTTTAATAATACATAATAAAAACACAAGACAATACTTCTTACTAAACAGTGCTAGTCAAGAGTTCAGAGATCACAGAGAAATACTTAAAATAAAACCGTAGAAAAGTTCTAACATCACAAAAAAACAAACTAGTCTAATCTTCCTATTTCCTAGCTATATCTAAGAGAAAACACAGTCTTAAATAAACTTACATAAAGAAACATCAGTGCTGGTGATGTTGAATGTTCTCAAGACAAATGGTCTGAGTTCTCTGATTCCCTCTCTTTAAATTGATATCACAGAGCTGCTTCACATAACTTCATTCTTCACACTTCTCTGGTGTCCCAGGCTAACAGAAACTACATTTACATTCTTTACACCTGGTCAGAAACCAGAGCAATAAAGGACATTTATACATGCAAATTCTAGCCATTAACTCTGGTCTTAAAACAATAGGCAGGATGCCTCCCTCTAGACATATCGGCTCTGAATTTTGACATCAAAGACAGTCATAAAATGCTCGACTTAGCTTTCTTACAGCAGAGGGCATTGTTGTTATATTTTTGCAGTTCAATGTCCAATGCAGTCTTTTCACATTTAAGAGAACAAGCCTGTGGCTTACATTAATATTTACAAATGACACAATTATCTACAAAATTCTATCTGGCTAGGCTGGCAGCCTTCACCTATCTTCACACCACCCATGTTTTGACTTTATAAATTGCTTCTTGAAATAAATGTTGCAGCATATTTTTGGATCTGTAAAAACATATATGTTATATGGCATATCCTTTTATCTGTAAATGTTTTGTTCATTTCTTATGTGATCCTGTTCACTTGGGCTGTATCTGAAAATCTTCCAGTGAGATTAGTGCACTACCCTGCTGGACAAAGGCATTGGGTCCTGATTTGTCTATGCATGGGTAAACTCGTGGCTAGGCTTATAAGGGCCTCAGAGCCAATAGCCTAGTAACTTCCTAGGATACTTTCATCTTATACCCTAGTAAAAAAGTATACATAAATAAATAAACCCTGTACACAGTCACCAAAACTCTGAATCATCTTACTTTGTGGCCATCTTAGATGTTCTTGTCCTTATGCATCTGACTGCAAAGAACTTATTCCACTTAAATCCTTACCTTGTTTCTGAGATAACCTCTTCCTCCTGACATAGTGCAATCACCTGTTAACCTGCTAATATATGTCCTCGCTCCTATCCAGGCTCACAGCCTATATCCTTACACACTCCCTTAACATTCATCCTACACAGAAACAGACAACTCACAAACATATAACTCTTCAACATTCTATTCAACTTTCTTTGTGAAAATCTGTCTACAAACTGCATCCATCATCTTTCTGATATTACTCCAAGAACATATCAAAGCAATCCTTGGCCACAACAGCAGACTAAACAAAAAAGTCAACCCAAAACAGCTCCTCCATCAACTACTGCATAGTGAAATCAGGTAGCATAAAAAGCAGTCTAAAGAAAATTGATACATTCTTGCAAGCTCACTCACCACCCCCAGATCTGGGTTAAAAGATGATGCCTCCCTTCCATTACCACATTCCAGGTTATGTGTACAACCTAGACAAAAGGGTAGGAACTAGATCAGAAGGTGGGACTATGATATTCTGCAAGACTAATATACAAGTAACTTCACTTAACCAAGCCCCATGCAACTTAGTATATGACTCCAAATGGCTTGTAACTCATATTTCCACACAAAAGGGCCCTGAGACTTCATTACCTCAGTATAGCTTCCTTCTCTGTCTTCCCTGTCAAAAAGGCAAACACCTACTTAACCCAATCATAAAACCAATAGAGAAGAACAAACATAATTTTTGGAAGGAGACTTTATCTTAAGTCTGTTACATAAAGTCACTGATACCCTAAACAAAAGACTAGAAGATCTAGGCTTAACAGAAATAATCACTCAATGCATCCAGCCTAAAACTAGTTCTGTTAACTCAAATGAGTCTTCTTTACTCTTTATGTGATCACTGTTCAATAACTTTCACCACTAATCACACCAAATTAAAACAGAAAGTAAAAATTACATAATTTAGGACCAGATCTACAATCTGTCCTCATATTCTCTAAGCTGCTCTATCCCAAACTGAGCAGTGTACAGTCTCCCATGCAATGATCCAGAAACCACACTCAGTATTCTAATCTCTGCACTACAAACAGTGCAAGACACAATATTGTTTCTATTAATCTTATGTCTCCTGATATAAAATCAAAAAGATGGCTAGCAAAATAATTAAAAGCTCGAACTGACAAGGCATGGGCAATGTGGACAGAAGCCAGTACAACAGAATACAGGAGCATGCTCATCACACTTAAAAACCTAGTCCAAAATGTGTAAGAATGCATTAAGCAATATACCTTGAAAACAAGCAAGCTTTCTTGCTTAATTGCCTCTAGAAATTCTGGCCTCAAGTAAACCAGATCATAGGGAGGAATAGGAAAACAATTCTTCACTAGGCATCACCATATCTACTACCAATGGAAGACAATCTACTCCCATACCCTAAACTACTTTCAATATGCCCTACCAGCTTCAAGCCCCCAATACACTCTACTGTTCTTACTTCAATGCTATAGAAACCAAAGAAACTGAAGCAATTCTCAATAAAGTCCTTGACAATGACCCACCAGGTGCAGACAGTCTGCAACTCCAGTTCACTGCATCCACAGGACACATTATGCAACTTCTATAACATGTGCAACCTCTACTTTTGTCAGGACATAATCCTTAAAATTTGAAAACGAAGGAAAGGTTACACCCATACCAAAATCCAGTAAGCCTAGTTCCAGCACAGGTGTAAGGCCCATATCCATCCTGCCAACCTAGACAACATTCCGGAAAAAGTAGTAAACAATCAAATCTCAGATTACTTGTCTAGTCAAATAAATCACTATGCTTTCTGGATTTTCAGGAGTACCTCCTCTGCACTCTGAACCTTAGCAGATAATTTATTTGTTGTAGACAGGGTTCAGCTAATAGTAGCAATTGTAATAATCCTTAATAAGGCCTTAAATATAGTTGACTGTAGACTTCAACAAACAAATCTGTTGGCACGTGGCATCAGTGACAAAGCCTATTACTTCTTTAACAACTTCTTATAGCCATGCCTTCTCAGTCTAAATAGGCACCTCCATCTCCTGCAAAGCAGCTCTTCAAAGAGATGCTCCCCACGGCTCCACCCTCTCCCTTTTGTTTCTTTTCTTCTACATCAACAAACTACCAGAGTTTAACACTTTCAGTGATGTTCTATGCAGATATGGCCATCTGCATTTTCAGCACCTATTATGAAACTATTAAACAACAACTTCAACAAGACTTAATAGCTATAACAAATGGACAACATTCCAGAAAACTAATACTCAATCCAATCAGAACCAATGTCATGATATTTCGCATCCACCAGCAACTATACTCATTCCGTCATGCTGGTCCCTGGTTGACAACAACTATCAGCCACTGGAAAGCACACAGGTCTTCAAATATCATGGACTTTGGCTGGACCCAAAATAATTCCAACTCTACACTAGCAAAACATAAGCTAAAATCCAACAAACCCTCTTCTAGCCATGAAAAATCTCAGACTTCCTATCACCAACTCGCAGTGAAACCACTGGGAAAAGAATACGTATATCTAAGTTAGAATATGGCCTTCCAATAGTACCTGCATCCTCCAAAATGAACCTCACAGCATTTCAAGCAACAGCAAACAAAATACCATCACTGCTCTGGACTACAAAAGGCTAGTTGGCTACCTGTTCATCAAAGGGGCAGATCTCATATTTGGCTGCATACTTACCGAACAACTGAATCAAAACTGTATGCCTGCAAGCTGGCAAATAATGTATAACCTTAGACTGCATTACGAGTTCTCACCCACCCCTGTTCTCATACACTTATCAATAACAGCGTCTCCATTTTAGGGTCAACATTATAGGGCTCCATTACCACAGATATAAAAGACTCAGCTAATGTCATATTTCAGCAAATAATTAAAAGCTTTCCAATATCTTTGTCAAAAGAATCCAGGAGTAACCTAACCCCCTCACTGAAAATCACTGTATCACATTAAGCTGATATTGTTAATTAATCCAGGAGTAACCTAACCCCCTCACTGAAAATCAATGTATCACATTAAGCTCCTATTGTTAATTGTCACCCTGCAGAAATGTTACTACTTAAACTATCCTCCCCTTCTCCCTCCCCATATCCTCTCCACCTTTCCCCACCTATTCTTGCCATCTGCCCCTTCTCTTCCTATCAGTAACCATACTTCACAGTATCATCATTTCTGTAATAGCCCATAACCATTGATAAGTTCATTTTGTGGGTCTCACAATTACTGAAGTAGCATAATTATAAACAACAGTGGCATACTACATGCCTCCTTGCTACATCTGTCCTCCTTTGGAACCTAACCCAAGTAAACTATAAGACTGTCACTTGGTTCATCAATTATTTGGTAGTGGGATACTGCTACCATTATTACTTGTATACCTTTGTACCATTTTATTATTACCCACAGAGTACATACTGTAAGCAACAGCCCATCCCCTGTTTGTTTTGCTTTATTTTATACACTCGTCTTTGCTAATACTGGATTGTGTTATTGCATGATGTTTTATTTTATACTCCTTTATCATATGCTATGTATTAAATATGTGTTATATTGCATACTACTGCATTTTTACACCTGGACAGAACCTGAAACAGGTCCACATGTATTAGTTCACCCCAGGTAACAAATATAAAAAAATAAATACATAAAGAATGGAAATGTGGTTGTAGTGTATTATAAAGGAACACATTCACGAGAATGTATGATATGGAAAAGGAGGGTTAAGCATGGAAAAATATAAAGAAAAATGGTTAAGACTGATATCATCAAAATTTTAAGGGTATGTGTGATAGAAATAAAAAAACAGAGATGAAGAAATGTAGCTTACTAAGCTAGGTGTAACATTCACTTGGTTACTGTTTCAAGGCATGGTGCAAGATAATCCACAGGATTCAGCAAGCTCTGCATGGCATGCAGGAACAGTGTAGGAGCTGCTGGAGGCAATATGGCCACCAAAAGATCCAGGAACAAGCTCCCAGGACGTGCACAAGTGCTCCTGCATTATTCCTGCATGGACAAAGCTCCTGTATGCAAATTACTCTATTTGCAGGTGAAAACCATGCAAATGAGGTGAATTTGTGATCCAGGAAGCTGGCAGCCGTCCATGCAGGACTAGTGTAATCTGCAGAAATGTACTCTGTTAGTAACGGAGTACATTTCTGCAAACTACAAAATGGAGCCATAACAGCTCCAAATAAAGAGTGTATACAACATGTAAAGCATGCCAGTGGCCAAATATATGGCCATTGGCATGGAAAACAGTTGCAAAAAAAAAAGAAAACATTTATTTTTTTTTGGCCAGTTTCGGCCGTTTAAGAGTAAGGCAGCAGCGCCAAATGGATCAGCTGGAAAATAACAGAAAAACCCTGAAAAAAAGCTTTCCCTGCAAAATCACAATTTTGCCATTAAAGTCAATGGCAGGCAGAAGGCAACAAGGCCAGTGAATTGTGATTGCTAAGGGGAAAGGCTCAATGTCAGACTTGTAACTACGCATTAGCAGGCAATCCTATGCAAATGAGGGGAATGATGCTGAATCTCAGATTTCCCCTCATGGCTAGCCTGCACCTAACTGTGTAGGTGCAGGAAGACCATGGTGCAAGCTTAAGAGCTAGCTGACATCATAGAGGGGTGTGTCAGGCATACTGTTAGCTTATTGGAGCCCTGTGGCTCAGGTTTGCCCTTAGTTTAGCAGAGCTAAACAAGGTGGTGTGTCTGAAGCTGCCAAGCACTCATTATATTGCCTAAATGGGTGTGTGTGCAGCACACTGTGTTTTAAACGAAACAAACAAAAAAAAAGAAAACCAGGAAATAGCAGCTCTGTGCACATCTGAGCACTGTGTTTGCGTGGCATGCCTCAGGACTTAAACAGGAAGGCAATGGGAAGGGAAAACAGCAGTAGAAAGGTAATCAAGAACTAGCATAGCTGTCAGGTGAAATGTATCAGAATCAGCCAATTACACAGGCAGCAGCACAGCCCAGTCCAGCACACTACTATAAATTATGCAAACACCTTTCCCTCTGCTTTTTCCAACAAACTTTACACCACCAGTGTACACAAATGGGGAAATTTTACTTAACAAAAGCAATAAAATGATAGGGGCTGCATTAGCTCTCATAAATCAACATGTGTAAGAGGCTGAGGATGGTGAGGATGTGAATGCTGATGACCAACACACAGTGAGGAGAAGGAGAAGAGTGTACAGACCCATGGTAACTACCAGGGGCTACATGAGCTGGAGATAGTGGTGCACTATAGGGTGGACAGAGACCTCCTACAGCAAATTGTTGAGCTGTGCCGGTCACGCCTCACACACAGAACCAACAGAGGGGAACCCATCCCAGTGGATACCAAGGTATGTGTAGGCCTAAGAATATTAGCCACAGGTACCTTCCAAAGGCCAACTGGGGATATCATGGGGATCTCACAGGCATCAGCATCCAGGGTACTCCACCAGTTCCTGGATGCCATGTCAGCACATGCTGGGGAGCACATATATTTCCACAACACCTGTGAGGCATTGACCAGCAATATGCGTCTCTTCCACCAAATTGCAGAATATCCTGGGGTAGTGGGTGCTATAGTCTGCACACACATTCACATCAAAGCACCACCCAATGAGCTGGGTAGGGTCTACATCAACTGCAAGGGCTTCCCCTCCAGCAACTGTGCGATGCCCAGGGCATTATAATGAATGTATGTGCTGGCTGCCCTGGAAGCTATCACGACTCCCACATCTGGCATATGACACAGCTGTACTGCAGATTTACCAATGGGGACATCCCTTATGGCTGCCTAGTGGGGGATGCTGGTTACGCACTGGAGCTGTAGCTGATGACACCCATCAGAAATGCACACCCACCCGAACAAGAACTCCATAAATAGGCACACGCACAGACCAGAATCATAATAGAGCATGTATTTGGGATGCTCAAGTCACGGTTCCGGTGCCTGGACATATCCGCTGGAGCCTTGCAGTACTCACCAGCTACATGTATCCAAATTGTCATTGTATGTGCCCTGCTACACAATATGATCCTGCAGAAACAGCTGCAGCAGGAACAGAACAGGGCAGGGCCACAAAGCCCCCCCCCCACCACTGCCAAGGCCTGCACAGGCACAGAGTGACTTAGAGGAGGAACAACCTGAGCCTGCCTCAGTAGGCAGAAGGAGGTATGCCCAGTATGCCCAGGCCTTGGCAAAGAGGCAATGCACAGCACATGCACTGACACTGTAAGAACCCAGGGAATGGCACCTCTCTCTGACTCACACATACAGTAAAAGGGATGCCAAGCATGCCACTACCTGTGCTTAACCATGTATAGGGACTGTACTATGTGCATCAGACATAGTCAGCCCTCCAGCAGCAACCTCAATACTGGCACAGCCACAAGGTAAGTCACTCTCACTATCAATTGCTGAATGGAGTAGTATGTTTTGGTACTTGTATCTATGGTGTGGATGTGAGCATGTAAGGGGTTCAGGTGGCTGAATGGGATGCCAGCAGATAGTAGACACCTATATTGGCACCATGAAATCTGTAACAAATACTAGTGTCAGCACAGTAGCCAGTACTAGACAAGGTGACAAAACCCACTGCAGGAAATGTGGTGGGCTAAATGTATGTCCATAGGACACACACATGTCAGTCAGGGGGGTTCACATAACCAACAACAGTCTCAGCCAGCAGGACAGGCATAGACAAACACAAAGAAAGGCTGTGCTAAGGCCTCTGAATGATGGCTATGGAGAACAGCCCCCTCCAGACCTACACAGACAGACTACAACAGGTCAGGCAGTGGGATGTTAGTTCTGATGGGTAAGAAGTCTGAAACTGAAATGTAGGTCAGTAAATCCTAAGAACTGTAGTACAGTGATATGCCTGTAGTCTGCATGATAGGTCAGAATACAGAATGAAATGGAGTACCAGAAATACCAGTACAGTCATAGCAAATGTGTGCCCCACCCCCACAATCCTATGTAGAAATGTAGTAACATGTATGTGTAAATATAATAACAGTGGAGCACAGACTACCTGAGCCGGCCAAAGTAGCGGGATAGATTGTAGCACATGTACAATATGTAGGGCTGTGTGTGTTAGGCTGGTGTGTGTTGTATATTGTGTGAGAGTGGTCAGCATGTAGGCATGGTGGATTTTGCCTGGTGGCCATTGGCCAGTACTGCCAATGACAGGGCCGAGTTCTCACAACTGCAGTGCTAAACACAATGCATCCCAGCAAGAACAGTAAGCCATAGTAATTGTTTGGATGTAATATCTGTCACAATCTGGAAGACAGAATGGCATGAATGTGGGTCCAGACATACAAACAGTACCCTAGGCAGACAGTGTATAAAATGTTACTGTCAAATGGACACACCTTTGGAATTGTACATACAGGTTAACAGCACATTAGGTGGGTTTGTAGTATGGAATACCAATGTCATCTGGCCAAACACTGGCAGACCACAAAGGTCACAGGTGTGAAGTATTGAGAAACTGCTGATGCCCCTACACAAGCCAACATAAGTAGAATGTCTCAGGTATATCTGTGAGTCAACTGCAAGTAGCTTCCATAGCACACATGCACCCAGCTTACCCCACTATCAGCCACAGGTACCTCACAGGTCTTATCCCTGCTGTTGGGAATGAGTACATTATGACCCCCCAACTCCGTATGGAAATAGCCACAGAATGCAGCATGCTGAAGAGGTGTCCCATGAAGGTGTGTCCCTAGCTGTAAGCAGCACCCTGCCAGCATCCACACCACTGGATCAATAATGACAGAAACTATTGACATTAACACCTTGCACATTTACCCTGTCACCCCAGGGGAATATAGTGGCTTGCAGCCTGGGACTGTAGGAGTGACACAATGCAACAGCCTGCTACATATGGCATGCATCACTACCAAATACCCTACAGTCCTCTGTCAAAGGCCTGTGTCACACCCGTACTGCCAATGTATGTTATGTCATTGACTCCCAAATAACAACATAACACAGTCCACAGAACACAAATGCAAGGCCATGTCGACAAATCCCAGTAACATGTCCACCATGTCCTACTGCATGAACTGTGGACCAACCCCAAAATACTGCTGGGATGGAGTGATAACTATAGGGAACTTATGAGATAATGTTTGCATAATGTTTGAAAGAGGAAAGAATAACAGTGTGGGGTAGGAGCATGGATGCCATGGAGTGTGTGAAGTCTGAAACTCAACCGTGTGCACATACTATCCCTGCCTGCAAATACAGGAATGTGTGGCTACAAACCTGCTTGTGAACAACAGTGTGAAGGGGTAATGACCAGAAATATGACCCCTGCCTCTACGAAACCTGCATGAATTTGTACAGCTGTGAGGTATGGCCACAGCAGGATATGCCCATACTGTCACGTCGATGGATGTACAGGTATGCGATCCTCAGCCACCACTGTACCAAGGTATTGAACCATTTACACAGACCCATCAGCAAGTGTTTGCAGCTTCCCCTCCAGAATGGCATGATTGTGCAAGAATATATAGGCTGCAGACCACAATACTGGACACAGCTTCATTCACCCTGTGTTCCCTAGGAAATTACTGCAAGGAAATATGTATACCTGACAGTAGTTGATGACATAAAAGATCACAGTGTAAAACAGTACATATGTTTGAATATCTCTGCTAACACCAAAACCATGTAGCAGAAGCAGCACAGACACAATTACCTACAGTAACCCACTATCCATTGCCCATTTCAACCCCATATTGTCAACTGATCTACAGATATCCCACAGAAATAGGTTGCTAGCTGTAGGTGTAGAACACAAAAGCCTGCACTGGAGAACAACCTACTTGGAATTGATTCACACATTCAATACAGAAGGTCATACTGGGCATGCTCCCACACTTAATTAAATGAAGCCCATGTCTGACAACAAACTAATGAAAGGTCATACTGGGAATGCTTCCACATTTACAGAAATGAAGCCCATGTCTGGCAACAAAAGTGGACTATACATATCTGACAGTCACAGATGTTTGTGCACACACTCCACATTGCACACCAGTCATGCTTTGCACACACATTGGATAGAAATACACACATATATCCAAGGACGACACACTATAATAGGTTAAATTTACACATACATAGATGTGCAGCAGGAAAATGATTGCCTGTGGGACCTGGGTATTTAAGCTCCTATGCAGAGGAGGAAAAATGTCCACGAATAAAATACCCTAGGGAAGCCAAGAACAAATAGATGACCAGGTAGGCTGCCTTAATAAAGGTACGGTGGGATGTCGGTGAAGAAGCTGGGCTACCCGTGAAGCCTTGAGAAAGGCTGTGCATACCTGAGTGCTTGTGGTTGAAGGCTGAGTAAAGCCTTTAGAAAGGTTTTGTATACAGGGTGTAGTTCCGGCTGGTCAGGTCGCCTGGTGAGAGGAACCACTGGTGTGGCAGCTAGAAATCAAAGATGAAACTCACAGAAAAAAACAGACAAACACACTTGATTGGGTCCCACTGACACACCCTCAGGTACTCTTATAAAAGGAAATCCTCTGGATCACTCTTTCCATTAAGGAACTATGCTTCAATGGTGATTGTACTTCTGGTACTTTTTACTTCAATAAAGTACGACCTTCTAGAATCTGAACTTCGACTATGTTGATTTTTTGCCACCACGGCGAGCAGAGCTCCTTAGCCGAGCCACATTTACGTTGTTTTGCCTGTTTTTTTCTGTTTGTTTCATCTTTGATTTCTAGCTGCCACACTAGCGGTTCCTCTCACCAGGCGACCTGACCAGCCGGAACTACGACCTGTATACAAAGCCTTTCTAAAGGCTTTACTCAGCCTTCAACCATAAGCGCTCAGGTATGCACAGCCCTTCTCAAGGCTTCACCGGTAGCCCAGCTTCTTCACTGACATCCCACCGTACCTTTATTAAGGCAGCCTACCTGGACATACATAGATGTGTGGAAGAGAGTGACAGACAGTGATAAAGAGCCTGCCATCATGACACCTGTCCCACCCAGCACACATCCAATTGACTAAATCCACATGATGTGCAAATGTCAGTCACTGTAGACATTTGCCTCTGGTATCCCTCAGCACTATAGTGTCTGCAGTGCTTGTGATAACTGTGTAACATGACTGTATAAGTCACTATTCATCTAGCAGTTGTATACATGTACCTGTTAAATTTAAACCTGTGTGTGCTGAGTGTTGTGTGTCTGCTTCCAGGTTAATGGTTTATGGCCCATGCACATACACTGCACTCCCCATTACCCTACTTTGGAAAGCCTGCTGATGTAATTCATCTTGAAATACACCTTTGGTGAAGGCACATCTCTGTTAGCTCTGTGGTGCGTGCTATAACTGCGTAATGCTATAGTGTGATGTGCTAGTAAGGTAGGAGTTCTAATCCCAGACATTGCAACTGTGTGTGTGTGTGTGTGTGTGTGTGTGTGTGTGTGTGTGTGTGTGTGTGTGTGTGTGTGTAAGGATCAATGCTTCTGTGGCCATTCACAGTAACTACACTTCGCAGTGCCCTACTTTGGCAAGCCTGCTGATGTCATTCACCTTGAAATACACCATTGGGGAAAGAATAGCCCAGTAAGTTCTGTGGTGTGTCCTATAACTGCGTAATGCTGTAGTGTGATGTACTAATTAGGTAGAAGTTCCATTTCCAGACATGGCAACTGTAAAACTTTGAGTGTGTGTTTGTCTATGTAGGGATCAATGCTCTTGAGGCCATTCACAGTCATTACAATTTCCATTGCCCTAATTTGGCAGGGCTGCTGATGTCATTCACTTTGAAATACACCTTTGGGGAAGGAGTAGTCCAGTAAGCTCTGTAGCATGTCTTATAACTGCGTAATGCTGTAGTATGATGTACTGGTTAAGTAGGAGTTCTAATCCCACACATGGCAACTGTAAATCTTTGTGTGTGTTTGTTTGACTGTGGAGGGATCAATGCTTTTGAGGCCATTCACAGTCACTACAATTTCCATTGCCCTACTTGGCAGGGCTGCTGATGTCATTCACTTTGAAATATACCTTTGGGAAAAGAGTAGACCAGTATGCTCCGTGGTGTGTGCTATGACTGCATAATGTTGTAGTGTGATGTACTAGTTAAGTAGGAGTTCTAATCCCAGACAATTCAACTGTAAAACTATGTGTGTGTGTGTGTGTGTGTGTGTGTGTGTGTGTGTGTGTGTGTGTGTGTGTGTGTGTGTGTGTGTGTGTGTAGGAATCAACACTTTTGTGCCCATTCACAGTCACTAGGCACTCTTAAAAATAGTGAACATTGATATCTGTGCATTAACAGACACCTGATCCAAGGCTCCAGAGAGCACCCCTGCAATACCAGGTACAGCTCTTACCACACCTGTCAGCCACCAAACCAGGACCAAAACACTAAAGGTGGAGGAGTGTCCATATTCACCAAGGATATTCACACCACCAGGCTACTTGCCCAACACAATTGGTCTTTAATTCTCCCAGTGCAACTAACAGTAGGTATGACTGCAATCCAAATTGTATAGCTTGTACAGATCCCCCACCATGCTCCAAGATTTCCACTATACATTTCTAAACATACTGGAAAATATTATGATACAACCAAACATCCTAATACTGGGTGATTTCAACTACCCTGCCATAAACTGTGAAAACTATTCATGTACCAACACATGTGCCCAACGGTTCTTGGAAGTCATAATTCCCAATGGCCTGGATCAAGCAACCCATAGTCCCACCAGGGGCTCCAATATCCTAGACCTGGTCATTACCAACATGGGAAATAAATGCTCCACACCTATGTTCACCCCATCTGTGGTCAGGTCTGCCCATAAGCTAGTCACCCGTAACATCCACATCCCACCCCCACACTCCAGTAAGGAAACCTCCGCAAAAAATGTCTCCAAAGCCAACTTCATGCTACACATGTCAGATGTGACTAACGCCATTACACCCATGCAGATGGGAACTGAAAGTTTGACTGCTGAATCCTACACTAAGGCACTGTACGAGCACATCCACTCATGCATAAATTGTGCCATCCCACATAGAACCAAGATGCTCCCCACCATGAAAAGGAAGCCAATGTGGTGGTCCCCTGCCATAAACAAACTTTACAACCAAAGGAAGAAACTGTTGCAGAAAAGAGGAAGTTCCCAGGATGCAAAATACTCCCTTACCAGTCTCAGTAAGAAGCTGAAATCCCTCATAAAATCCTCCAAAACTAGGTACGAACATAATATATCCAAAGATTCCAAAGACGACTGCAAGCCATGCCATAGCTATGTCAGGAATGTAAATGGCAATGCTCAGATCTGCTATGAGCTACAACAGGATGGCAATAAATATGCTGATTCCAAGGTTATTGCCAATATCTTGGCAGATCGATTTAGTGCCAACTACACCCCCCTCCCACCCAATAAAGGGCCCATCTCAATACCAAAAGATTGCCATATTCTGGTAATAATGGCCACACAGGTAAACACCACACTCTACAGAGCTAAGAAAACAGCATCCATGGCACCTGACAGCATCCTGGCCTGTGTACTACATGAACTAGAAAATGAACTGGCACCTCACCTATGTGCCATGTCTAATCATAACCACACCTCTGGCTTTGTGCCCACTGAGTGTCGCACAGCTACATTTATCCCAGTCCACAAGGGGGAATCCACCTTGGATCCTGGGAACTACTGCTTCAGCAGTCTGAAGAGCCTGATCTGCAAGGCCATGAAATGTATTACCATGGAACTTATAAAAAAGACATTGGCAACCTACGAACACTGGACTCCACCCAGCATGGGTTTGTGAAGGGATGATCATGTCTCCTAAACCTGACTGACACCTTTGATTCAGTCTCCAGAGCTGCGGGCAAGGGTCAGGCAGTTCACACAGCCTATCCAGACCTCGCCAAGGCCTTCGACACCATCCCCCAGTCTGGAATCATAGATAAACGTACTAAGCTGCCCATTAATCCCTACATCACCCAATGGGTTGCCAACTGCCGTACTGACAGAACCCACACTGTAAAAGTAGGTGACTCCAAATCCATCAGCAGACAAGTGAAAGTTGGAGTACCTCAGGGTTCAGTCCTGGGACTGCACTTGTTTGGCATCTACTGCTGTGAAGTATAGGCCAACACTAAGGGATTCTGGTGAACAAATGTCACAGATGACTGCAAAATAGAAGCCAATACTGAATCCCCAAATGATGTGGATATTCTACAAAATGGCCTTACAGAAAGAGATGCTTGGTGCCAGAGCCATGGCTTCAAGCTCAATGCCAAGAAATGTATAGTTATCCCCTTTGGGAAGAGACATGTACCTGTGAAGTACCACATAAGTGGCAGTACATTAAACACTGAAAGTGTGATAAAAGACTCAGGGACACAGGTGGACAGTGGTTTCACCTTTGATAACCACATTGCCACAACAGTCAGGAAATCCACCTATGTGGCACACCTCATCACTAAGGGCTTTTCATCTAGAAAAAAGGAGGCCAGTGTCCCACTGTAGTCATCTCTCAGTAGAGCCAGTATCACAATCACAGGCCTAAACCAGATGCCCTATGTTGACTTTCTGAAAATCATCCAGCTATGCTCTGTCACATATCATCTACTCAGAGGCGATCTCTGCTTAATATACAATGCCATGTCAAACCCAGAACTGTTGGGCATGCTACACTTAAACAAATCCCAATCCCTCAGAGCTACACGCTCCAGGGATCCAAACCTTGTCATCACAATGAACAAAACATGCTGAAGGGATGGGTTCCTGACCCAGACACCCCCCAGACTCTGGAATAGACTGCCCATACATGTCAAGGAGAATGCCTCTGTGGCCCTCTTCAAAAGGAACCTTGATGATTGGATGGGAGATAGGAAATTCACCCCGGGGATCACATCAGTCACCCTGATAGACAGTGGTTCAGGGAAGTAAATATTGTGGGAAGAAATAGCCAGAGAATTATCATGGCTAGGCTTGTATAGGCCCTAGGGCCAATAGCCTAGTACCAGCCTATGAACCTATGAACCTATGGACTACACTTTCCATTGTCCTACCTTGGCAAGCCTGCTGATGTCATTCACTTTGAAATACACCTTTGGGGAAGAAGTAGCCCAGTAAGCTTCATGGAGTGTGCTATAACAGATTAATGTTATAGTGTGATGTAGGAGTTCTAATCCCAGACTTGGCAACTATAAAGCTTTGCAAGTGTTTGTTTGTCTGTGTAGGGATCAATGATTTTAAGGCCATTCACAGTCAGTACAACTTCCATTGCCCTACTTTGGCAAGCCTGCTGATGTCATTCACTTTGAAATGCACCTTTGGGGAAGGAGTAGCCTGGCAAGCTCTGTGGCCTGTGCTATAACTGTGTAATGAGGTAGTGTGCTGTACTAGTTAGGTAGGAGTGCTAATCCCAGACATGACAACTGTAAAACATTGTGTATTTGTTTGTCTGTGTAGGGATCAATGCTTTTGAGGCCATTCACAGTCAGTACAACTTCCATTGCCCTACTTTGGCAAGCCTGCTGATATCATTCACTTTGAAATACACCTTTAGGGAAGAAGTAGCCAAGTAAGCTCTGTGGCATGTGCTATAACTGCGTAATGCTGTGGTGTGATGTGCTAGGTAGGTAGGTAGTTCTAATCCCAGACATGGCAACTGTAAAACTTTGCTTATGTTTGTCTGTGTAGGGATCAATGCTTTTGGGGCCATTCACAGTCACTACAACATCCATTGCCTTACTTTGGCAAGCCTGCTGATGTCATTCACTTTGAAATACACCTTTGGGGAAGGAGTAGCCCAGTAAGCTCTGTGGCCTGTGCTATAACTGTGTAATGCTGTAGTGTGCTGTACTAGTTAGGCAGGAGTGTTAATCCCAGACATGATAACTGTAAAACATTGTGTGTTTGTTTGTCTGTGTAGGGATCAATGCTTTTGGGGCCATCCACAGTCACTACAACTTCCATTGCCCTACTTTGCCAAGTCTGCTGATGTCATTCACCTTTAAATACACCTTTGGTGAAAAAGTAGCCCAATAACCTCCGTGGCATGTGCTATAACTTTGTAGTGCTATAGTGTGATGTACTAGTTAGGTAGGAGTTCTAATCCCTGACATGGTAACTGTGAGACTCTGTGTGTGTGTGTGTGTGTGTGTGTGTGTGTGTGTGTGTGTGTGTGTGTGTGTGTGTGTGTTATTAGTATCCTGTGTTGAGGAAGCTGTGAGTGTATAATAACAGGACTCATTGGGGAGTGGGTTTTGCACATTTCTTATATGGTTGGCCTATTATATGTCACAATGTCCACCTTTCAATGACAACAGATGTGAAACAGCAGAGAGGCTGGTGTAGACAATCCATACCACTACATGTGAGATCATGGATTGGGGGACAATATAGGCAACTCTTGTATTATCCAGAGAACACTCTCCACCCATGGCTCATACAGAAATTCACTTGGCTAGGCAACAACCACTATGTTGGTAGTTCCCTGCATATTTCCCACAGATAGTAACCATGGTGTGATTGCAGTGGAATACAGAGGACATGGCACCCTGTCCCATCCCTACAATAGACAAATCATTGCATACAGTGGTTCTTTGCTATGTTCCCCACTGGATGCCAGCAACAACTGTAGAGTCAGCAAATGTAACCCACAAAGGAAATACCATGCCTTATACACATGCCCTGTATGGGCAGATGACACAGACACCAATGAATACCTGTATCATGCTGTCAATGTAGGTGCAGGGTCAACCTGGTTTCCATTGCCAGTTCTCACCACGTGAGGTCAGGAATGGCACATCAGATGATAACAATCTGTCTAAACAACATGCCCCAGACACCCCAGGTAAACTTCCACATGTCACAGAACATGCATGTGAGATGTGTGCACATCCCAGACACTGTCCATGTTATGGAATATCAAACACATACATGGCAAGCATTGCACAGCACTGGCCACCCACAATAGTAACCCAGATGAGTGGATGGTGAATACAATACCCACGTGTGTGGGCCAATCCAGAGACTGCATTCCTGAGCCACACTGCAGACCATTGTCATGTGGCCTGATGCCAAGGTATACCCTTTACCTAGCCTTGTACAGTCTTCTGGCACTGTCAACCACTACACAACTGTGAAGCAATGCACCCATGCATGACAGTACTGGCAAACCTGTGTGTGTGTGTGTGTGTGTGTGTGTGTGTGTGTGTGTGTGTGTGTGTGTGTGTGTGTGTGTGTGTGTGTGTGTGTGTGTGTGTGTGTGTGTGTGTGTGTGTGTGTGTGTGTGTGTGTGTGTGTGTGTGTGTGTGTTTGTGTGTGTGTGTGGAGTATAATGATTTGGATGCCATTCACACTCACTACACCTTCCATTGGCCTAATGCAGCATGCATCCTGATGTCAGACACCTTGAAATACCCTTTTCACATATATCAGCCTGATAACCTCTGTGGTGTATGTGATACCTGTGTATTACTGTAGTGTGACAAACTAGTTAGTTAGGAATTATAATCCTGACCCTGCCAACTGTGATAATGTGTGTGAGTCCCTGAGAGAGTGTGGCTGTGTCATCCTTGACACCTGTTCTTGTGGACAGGCACATGTACTACACCTACCTTATTCCTCCTTTATCACTGTTGCTGATGTCACTCACCATCAAATATACCTTTGGACAGCTCCCCAACATGTAAGCTCTGTGGTGCATGCAGTAACTGCATAGAAATGAAATAGCAATACATAGTCAGGCAGGGGGTTGAAACCCTATACTGGTAAGTGTGTGAGATAAACATGCTTAGCTTTTACTCTCCTACCTCCATCCTTTCTTATTTTGTCTCTGTCTGTGTTTCTCACTCTCTCTCTGGTGGATGTGGAGAAGTACACCTGCTTTGCTTAGGCAGCAGCTTGTGTTTTTTAAGTGATGCTCATGATCAGCTGATGGCCTGTGCATGAATTGCAGTCCCCCATTAGCTGGCGACATGTGGAAAAGCTGTGGTAACATTCCCATAGCCAATTGCATGGAAACACACTCTTATAACTAGGAACATCATGTGGGTGTTGGCCCTTTTCATTCACTGTGAGCAGGAATTCATGTTGGTGTTTGACAGCATCACAGATGGTAGCGGGATATACCTTTAACAACATACATTGTGGAGACAGGCCAACAAACAGGAGGGGTATGTTCCAGACATGACTACAGAATATAAGTTTTGCTCTTCTGCATTGGAAATAATGTTGGTTTAACAGTCTTTGTGTGGATATGGCTGTTCTACATGATTTAGTACCTGTTATGACAGTGTTCTGTGGTTGAGGAAACTCCTACTTGTAGGGCTAGCTGCAGAATGGCCAGTGTTTGGAGTCTTATGTGTGTTGTGTTACGCACAGATTACCTATCTTTAGAACTGCAGAAGCATAGCCTGAGAATTGCAGTCAACATATGGTGACAGCCATGCGATTTACTGTCTTCATATCCCTCATGGGACATATGTCACAACAAACCCTGTTACACCAGTAAATGTATGAGGTAATCGCAGCAACATGTCAATATTGGCCCTGCGTTTGTGCATCCAGCCACAACACTGTCAACGTTTGTACATATGTCATGCAGTAAGAGGTGCATATGTTCAGTACACCATTATTTATTGACATCATACCTGATAACAAGCCAGTGAGATATCAGGCTGCTAGACATGTTATGTATAGTAGGAGTTATATCTGAGGACAAAACCTGGACATTCTGTAGTGTCTACAGTAGTGAGGTCTGTGTACTTATGGCGATTATCGACTGTGTGTATTGTGAATATGTAACTTGGCCTCTGTACAGACTGTGGTAGATGTCATTTTTCTTGGTCCTGTTCTATCTGATGTTGCATGCTGCTCCAGTGTATGGTACCCTATTGGCTTACATGTTTGCATGGCTAAAAACACACATGTCCCATACCACATTCAGGCACCGGACTACACTGTATAGTGGCCCAGTATATGTAGGGTTAGTGTGTGAGTGGCACATATGAGGATGGTTTTGATCAGACAGTCCATATACTATAATATTAATCATGCTTACCATATGTGGCTGCGGCTGTGTTCACATTGGTTGTGGGTATGCACTTTCACACAGGTGTCTGTTACTCTGTGCTGTGACATGCCTGAAGAGCCTGCTATATTTGCAGGTGCATGTGCATTCCCCCATAAGAAATGCAGGCCAGTATTGTGGCAGTCTGCCTGTAGTTTGCACTGTGCTTTGTTATATGCCTAGCAGCTCAGTGTACTTACCCATTGTGATGTTATGTTCAGATATTTGTCAGATGTACTGCTGCCGAGCCACCATTACTGTCGTGTATGTCCGAGAAAGCAGTGGAATGCTGTACAGATGTATGTCACGAACTAGAGGGTAGTATGTGGGCATGTGACCTCTGCATCACTGGTTATTATGTTTCAGGACAGACAGGAGTGTGTGAATGCATAAACTGTGCGGGCATATGTATTCCAGTATTTACGTGATATACCCATTTATATGGCTGTCAACATCCACATTGTCAGGCTTGGTCCACATGTCTTGCACTAAGGGGTTCTGTGTATACCTCTGGACTGACCAGAGTGTGTCAGACTGTCCACATTTATTAGTCATATCTCTGCTTTATTTCACAGAACCATTACTGTGATATCTGCAGTACTGTACTATGATGATCTTAGGATGTCTGTCAGTAACTGATGGCATACATGTCAATAGCAGATTTGACCTCCCACACACAACATGTCTGTTAAGACAACCCCTGTTACAGTAGCAACAGTCTACATTTATACATGCAATACTAACATGACGTCCCCTTGCACTAAGAGGTTGAGACTATTTGTGATTTGGTAAGACTCCACTCCATGTTTTGAACATATGTTAAAAATATATGTATATAGATATGTATATATATATATATATATATATATATATATATATATATATATATATATATATATTTATATTTATATATATATGTGTATATATATATATATATATATACATATACATATACATACATATATATATATATATATATATATATATATATATATATATATATATATATATATATATATATATATATATATACACATACATACACACATTTATATATATATATATATATATATATATGTATATATATATATATGTATACATAGATCTATATATGGCCATATATATAATGCAATATACAGATGTATATAAATACATATATATGAATATATATGTGTGTATGTATATGTACACACACACACATATATATATATATATTATATATATATATGTGTATATATATATATATATATATATATATATATATATATATGTATATATATATATATATATATATATATATATATATATATATATCTATATCCGTATCCTTGTTATGTGTAAACATTACTGTTGTGTGTAACTTCCCAGATTTATCACAACGTATTTATCAGATAGGTGTATATTTAGATCTAACAACATATGTGAGTCAACAGTTATATTGCTAACAAGTACTACACAATTGTAGAAGTCACAGCAATTACTATTCAGTTATGTGATGTGTCCTGACAGATATATTGGAAAAACAACAACTGTCTTCACAGCTGTCATGGCTTAGTGGTTAACTGCTGTGACTATAGTATACAGGGTCCTTGGTTCAAGGCCATTTTATTTTATTGCTGGGTAGAACAAGGGCTGTTGGATACAGAGTGGTTAAGGCAGTTTTGAGCAGCTTTAAGTGGGTTTGCACAGGTTTGCACGAAGCTAAGCAGTGCTAATTTACGATTAAACATATGAGTGCTTACACCATGTAATGGTGCTACTAGAAATGGGGCTACTAGGAAGTGTCAGAAATGTAACCAATGTAAATATGTGAAAGAATGTAATACTTTTACACATCCTGTCACATGGCAGCTTTTTACATTCACCATGTCAGCAACATGCAACTCTAAACATCGGGTGCCTTGGCTACATGTCAATCTTGCCCAGCATTTTATGTGGGCAAGACTGACCGTAAGTTTAAAGAGAGGATTAGAGAACATATATATAAGATTAGGATATCCTGCACATCCAATGCCCTCTCTAAACATGTAAATAACACATCAATAGAACATAAGTTTCTATTCCAAGTTATCTATGTGAACAAACCGGGATAGAGAGGGACTTGAGTAATCTTACTGAACAAATGGAAGCCAAATTATTAGGTTTAGAGCTGATCGCAGCCCTGGCATTAATGATAGGGTCTCTATTAAACCCATACTTAAAGCCAGGATACTTAAATAAAATATAAATACAAAAATAGTGAGTATTTTTCATCACTCACAATTTATAAATGACTTAGCTATTTGTGAATATTTGGATTGCTATGTACTGCCATCCTATTATGTAGCAGGTTATCTATGGTAACATTATATTACTATATAATGATGTCATGTCACAACAATTTATGGTATTTTAACCTATATTATTGCACATTGTGTGGATGTATCATTAGTGTATATAGTGTCAGTGTTTATGAGGCCTTTTACATATATATTTTTATATATATATCTTTATATATATGTACTTAGTGTAGGCAATGACCTCATAGATATGTGGATCATTTTACACATTTTTATATATAATTCAGTGACACTTTTTGGTGGTAAATTTCTGACTTCTTGAGACTTTTACATCATGACATCAATGTTAGTTCGTTTCCATCTACTGTGGTGGGTTGAATTGTTCTTAATAATAATATTTTTAACATATTAGATATTTCCTACTAGATGTATAAATCAATATATATATATGCTTTTCATATATATATTTTAGTGATAATGTTTGATGGTAAATTTCTGACTTCATGAGAGTTTACACCATGATACAAATATTAGTAGTTTTTTATTTATTGTGGCATCATGAATGGATTTCTAATGCATAAGTGCTTTCACTAACAATAATCTTAATAAATTAGATACATTTCTTAGTAATTTTATTTTATTGTGTGCAATTATATGTTTTTGTACAATGACAGTGTTTTGTCTTGGAACTGCATACAGTTAGCTTTTGCGTGCAACTATCACTACATATCTTTTTATATATACCTTTTTATATATATTTTCTATTTAAAATGTTTTTAGACTTTGAATTAGTAGTAACAGGAAATGGCATTTCCATTACTGTGATGCTCTGTCAGTTTAAAATTTTAACAAATGACATCGTTGCTACTGTGATGTTTTGTTATAAATATGAGTGCTTTGTCAGTCTAAATTGTTTAACGGCCTGATGAAGACCTAGTTGAAAGCGCTTGCCGATTTTTATATGAATAAACTACCTTGGATATACTCTGTTGAACGCTTGGTTTGTCATTGAAGGTTTCCAAGCTATTGTTCCTCTGAAGTTTTGCTCTTGAATCAGGTACTTTATTTGAATTAACTGTTGACTCTACAAGCAGATAGCTTATTTTTGTATGCACTGACTCGCATACTGGCGTTGAATAACAAGCCTGCATTGCATTTACTTGCTTTCTTTGTTATACGACTTTGGATATGTCCCGTTGAGGTGCTGAAGAGTTTTCAAGCCATTGTTCCACGGAAGCCTGATACAGTATTTGGTATACTTTTGCTTTATACGGTGATACTGACTAACTGGTAACTCTAATTAGTGTATTTGTGTGTTATACAGACTGCTGTTGATTGATACTTCTCGCATACTGTGCCACCACGCCTGCATTTCATATATTTTTTCTTTAACTATTTGGAAGCACAGGAGTGTTGGTGAGTGTAACCTTGCAGTTTTCCTTACACCATGTAGGCTTCATTTACCTGTGCGCAAATGTGCTTAGCTGTAATATTGCAGCAATGCTGACACCTGCAAAACATTGCTCAGCCCTGGTAACCAGTGCTCACATTCCAGTCTGATAACATAGTAGGATAATGGCATCTTTAATAAGTCTATGTAATTCCATGTATATAACATGCGTCTACATGCTGTCATTACAGTAGCAAGGGGTGTGAGTCTACTGTCTGGGACACTTGGGTATATATGGCTTGTACAATACTCTTATCCATTTGAAAGTGTTACATACGTGGGTAGTATCCCAGGTTATGTGCCGTCACAATGGCATGAAGTGTAGCATTACATTACTACTTTTGACAGAGCTTTCCCAAGTAAGAGTAGATTGCAAGTTGTAGTGCTGGAAACAAACACCCCTGCATGCAAATGAGTCCTCACTGTCATGTTCCTGGTGTGTGAGCTATGTCTCATTAAATATTTCCTACTGAATAATGATCTGACATGTGGAAAATAACTGTAGACTACTGTGTGTATAGCACATGTCAGTGAGGGGTGTCGTCATATAGTAATGTCATACCTATCAGTGTCAGATGTCTATCTGTCAATACATTCATACTAATGCATAGTTAATTGGCTAGCTGATGTCTGCCTGTCCTCTGTACAGATGTGCAGATGTCAGGTATCAATCTTGGATACTTACAGGCAATCTATGCTTGACTGACACTGACATGTCTGCCCAGCTGTGCTATGAATGCAACAGACAGGAATCCACACCCTGCATGCACCACATGCCATGAATACCTCAACTACACTACCACAGTCAACAGAACATGCTTGGGTACAGGTCTCCAAGACAGACACTGACCATGTTATGTAATACATGTTGCATACATGTCAACTGGAGCATCTCACTGGCCCTCTGCATGAGGCACCCAGATGATTGGCTGATGCATGTCACTCTCACCCTGGGAATCACCCCAGTGGTATCTGTTGATAGATGGCCTGCTGGCACATGGCAGGTGGCATGATACCACTGTACACACATCCCCTACACTTCCCATCTCTCCATGGACAACAGCCTGGTACACACCTATGAACACCTGCACCGATGCACCCCAGTCCTGACAAATGTGTATGTGTGCATTACTAAAGATGTCAGTGTCTGTGTGCTTGTAGACCTATAGTTGGGAATACCCTGAGGTCCTTCACGACCAATCACCGCCATTGTCATAGTTAGATATGGCTGCTTCTGTAGTGGACATTACATGTACCTTGCTATTCTCTTTTTTCTAAGGGCTACCTGGGCCTTGCAGTACCAGCACAACACTATTGTACAAATGGGTTGATAGACATGGGATTCCCACTGAGTTCTTGCAAGTGTGTGTATGTGTGTATGTGTGTATATATGTAGGGTACAGCATTCTGAGGCCACATTCTCCTATTACAATACACATTGCCACACCATATTATGGATAGTGAGGTTGCTGACCATAGGAGAGGCATGACAATGTATCACCCTACTATGTCTGTGGCATGTGTATTAGATTCATATCCTTGTAGTAGCACTCTTGGGATGGGCAAGGGATTTTATTGCAGTCCTGGTCCATGTGTGCTGGTGGATATGTCAGAGTGTTATTATGGGTTTCAGTGCATACAATATCCACAATGGGGTGTGGGTGCTGGGTATACTGTTGTTGCAACATGGTACCCCCAGTACATGTCCCATGTCCCACTGTATGGGGACCACTATCATCATCAACTATACAGGTAACTGATAACAATATCCAGCCCAGTTATGCATGTGCTGTGTGCAACCCACCTGTAACACAATGGACACACTGACAAGGTAGCTAGCACTGAAAGGTCCAGGTGTCTCAGATGTGTGTCTGGCTGTTATGTGTTTGTCATTGTGTATATGACGGTATGTCACACTATGTATTGTACATAAACAACCAGTACATCCCCCATTATCATACTGTACATGCCTGGGGATGTTCTTCATGTAACATGTAATCTGGAATATACCTCGTGTGGTGTGTGCAATTAAAGCCACACACATCAGTAGCACTACATGCCTAGGTAGGGGTCTAGTCCCAGTGTTGCCAAGTAAGAATGTGTGTGTGTATGTGGAGGAATCTACTGCAGTTTGCAGAACATTTCACAGGTACCATCCTGTGGACATACATTCCATCACAACTAGTGTTAGATGTGTAAATGGCCTCTTCCCCACTGCATAGGTGTGCAGCAATACTGGGGTTGGTATATATAACTGGATGTGGCTGTTGTGGACACAGCCAACATCATTGCAGTTACTGTTGAGTATATCCCTCCCGCTTAGCTGGCCATAATACTGTACAGTTCATGTTAACAGGTTAAGTAATTGTCTATCACACTATCTGCGGTTCTACAGCACCTCTCACCCTCCAAAGGGTAGGGGTGTGCCACCCACACCAGCACACGTATGTTTACTGAGTTGAGGATTGCACTATATTCAGGAACAGGAGATATACCCTGTCAGTAACATCGTCAGTGACATTAAACTAGCAGACTGCTTATTCCCCAATGTGTTGTGCTTATTCTGGCTTGGTGGAATTAATAGGCTATAATGGGTTCCTTGCACAGGTACATACATCTATGTGTACAATATTCTCTGTGTAGTGCATCAACACCAAAGCCTCTGTGTGTGTTATACACACACATGTGGTGTGTTCCACCCAGTACACTTACCATTGTCCACTGTAGAAGGGCTGCTAACAGCATCCACCATGCACTCACCTGTTTACACCACCCCCAGACCTACAGCCATGTGGCACAGGCAGTAACTGTTACACAGACCTGTGACATGTGTTCACCTGTACCCAGGATATGGCACAGCCAAGGTGTCACCACAGTGCCATACCCCTTGAAGGATACGACAGAAGACCATCCTCCTGCTGACACATGGACACCTACAACACAAGCGGATAATATTATGGAGACCACAATCACTCAGTGCTAATAACATCTATAATGTATCATGGCTGGGCGGCTACACTACCTGACATGTAAGTATTAAACGTTACTGCTGACAACATGTTACACAGCAGTACATTGGTACACCGTAGTACAGTCACTGTGTGCATCAGAACCATATTAGCCTGTCCTTGCATCGATGTTATGGATGACAGGAATGTGGCACAGGTATCATCATATGCACAAGGTGTGTTGTTGGTTTGCCAGAGACCTAGGCTTAGCCATACGTTTGACACCATGTGTGTGAGTGAGGGGTTTTAATTATTGATATGGCCATGGTGATGTGGTGTCTGTAGATATGGGGCTGCCCTAGCTGTGTTTGTATTGTGTGTGAGCATGCATGCACACATTTCTTCCATGTGGCTGTCCTATACAGGTGTTTGTTGCACAGCTGCAGACTTTACCTGGCAGGGTGTGCAGTTCACTGCCTCCGGCCATGGACATGAGAACTGTGCCTACCAGGGGTTCCATGGGCATGTCCAGGTAAAAGCCTAGATATGGTACTCTCCCCTGATGATGACATATGTCCGCTGGAACCAGGTCCTTCCTGGGACTGGCCAGGGCCATGTGCATGTGGCCTGCTGTGGTGTGGTGTGGACAGTGACCCCCTCTGCAGTGCTGGGACTGGTACTGCCACTACAGGAGTGGCTTGGTGTCCTTGCATGTACATGTTGACTTCCAGTTGTTGGTGTTGCCGGCCTACATCCACGTGGCCGTCACACTACTCCCACCACATGCTCAAGCACGGACAATCCATGGTCGAGGAGTCCCACCATCTCACCCCACCATCTATCTAAGATCTCTGTATAATAACAGAGGGCACCTGCAAGATCACGGATGTTGTCAGTAACAGCTGAAAGAGTAGCCCTCTGCAGCCTCAGACCCTGTCTGGTGTACCGTTCCATATGTGCCTGTGCCTCCATGACAGCCTGAAACATGCATCTGGTGGTATCAGATATGGCACTTCTGCCAGGGGCATGATGACCAGCAGCCCACCAATGAGCACCCCTGTACATCTGCCTATGTGGTACCCTGACAGACATCCAGCTATGGCTGCTGTGTCCAGACACACGTGCCATAGATACCACACTGTCCTGTTCATAGCCACCAACCGCCAACTGTTTCTCTGCTATGGCCACTGATGATTGGGTATGTATAGGCATGGTGACTGTGTGTGGGAATGGGGTGGATAACAGCGGGATGTCAAATGATGATGCAGCTTTGGCCTCTGGCAACCCCACCTGTACCTCAACACACCTATCATCATTGTCAGTGTCTGTATGGACACCAGCATCAGATTTCCTGCAGGAGGGACCCTGATCCACCTCGCCACCTGTGAGGGGAAAACAAGAAACATATTTTAAGATCTGTACGTCATTGCCTAACAGTACCTACATATACACAGACACACACACACACACACACACACACACACACACACACACACACACACACACACACACACACACACACACACACACACACACACATCCTGACATTCCACCATAATACTTACCTGTCCCTGAGTTTACAGACTGTCCCTAGTTTATTCTCTTAAGTTTCCCATCATGCATCAGTCTTGGAAACTTACAGTCATTAATACCAGTCATTAACATATCATTCTTCTAATTGTCTAGAACAAATGATCACAATACATGACCTGTTACTCCATTACCTCTTTGACTTGATTGGAGTCGGTTTTTCAAAGACTCACTGCTGTCATCCAGTGTTCACCCTGGGTTTGTCCAGACATCTTGAGCATGGCCCCATATGTTAGGGGCTACTACAGTCACTCAATAATGTCACGCACTGGAGTGTCATGTAACTATTGTTCAGTAGATGCAAGATCTGTTGCTCAATTAACTTTTTATGTGGACTACAGTAATATTTGGAAACACTCTCAGATGTTGTCTAGTAATTCCCTAATGCATCTGTAGTGCTGCATACATGGGTATTCTTTCACCTTTCTGTTGATTGCAATTATAACAGTATCCCTGGTGTCTAGTTTCCATCCTAATCTTAGTGGCCTTGAAACTGCCTGCCCCTCTTGTAAATTTGTGTTTGGATACTCCTTCTGGGCCCATCTCATTTTCTCACTCAACTGAGTGCAGTGAGATCATATTCTGATTTCAGGCACTCCTACTGTGTACAAAGAGAGCATCTGGGAAACAGAAGAGAAAAAATGTTAAGCTTGTTTCCTGCCTTTCCTGTTAAGTGGTATAGACTGTAGGCTTCTGAGCCCCCAAGCCCTTCTGTGTTGGAGGGAAGCCTTGTAGCTTAGTTTTTTTTTCTTATATCTAGCCAGTTTTCTAGTTTCAGCACTCAAATCTGTTTCTTTGAACTCAGCACTTGTTCAGAACTCATTGTAAGCACTACATAAGCTGCAAATTACTACAGCACTCAACTTTCCACACTTGTCTAGTGGAAAGCAGTTTTTAGTACTTAATAAATAAGCACTTATCCAGGCATGTCTAAGGGTCAGCTCCCAGTGATTTCTCCTGTCTACCTGATGAATCTGGGCATCTTGAGGCAATGCAGCAATTGCCTCATATACACAGACAACCCTCTCCTCCTACCACCCAACACTACAACCTGTGAGAGATGCACTTATATAGCCAAACTGGAAGCAAAGCTCTCTTCACCCAAGACTGGACTAGACAGTCAAGAGGAGAGAGTAAACACTTGCACCACACCACACTCAACACATAGTCCCTCAAAACCTACACCACCAAAACACACACATAGAAACACAAAACACACCTACATTCACGGAGGCTCTCAATAAAACCTGCCCAAGCATCAGGGACATCCAAAGCATAAACGCAAGCAAACTCCACCCCAACACAACCCAAATGACACATAGCCTACAAACTCAGTGTGCCACTCAACCACAGCCCATAAGGCATAACAACGTACCCAACACTCTAGTCATAGGTGACTCTATAGTTAGGCACACTGATGTTCCACTCACTAGACTAAACAAGGAGAAAGTTACTGTCAGCTGCCTGTCAGGTGCCAGGATCCGCCACATAATGCATGCACTCAGGTCACTCCACAATAAGTACAAATATGACACTGTCATTGTCCATGTTGGTGTAAATGACCTGAGACGTACCTCCCTGGACTATATGAAAAGAGACATGGAGGAGCTCTCCGATCTTGTATCCCAGGCAGGTATGACCCTAACCCTGAGTAGCATCCTGCCATCACCCAGAATGATACCACAGTACAAGGACAAAATGATTGACTTCAACAATTGGCTAAGCTTCTGGTGTCATTCTAAGGGGATCCAGTATTTGTCTGCCTGGGATGACATGATCGACAGTCCATGATGCTTTGCCAGAGATGGCCTGCACCTGTCGCCCTTAGGATTCTGGATACTGGCTAAGACTCTTGCCACTCCTATAGTGCCTTTTTTAGGCAAGGTTCAAATGAAAAATTCACCACTGTAACAGGTACAAGCAAGCAAAATCTGAGGGTAATGCTACTCAATGCTAGAAGTCTAAACCTCAAAATGCACTCACTCGAGGCACTCCTTAAAATGGAGAACATTGACATCTGTGCAGTGACAGAGACCTGGTTCAAAGCTCCAGAGAGCACCCCTGCATTACCAGGCTTCAATTCATACCACACCTTTCGGCCACCTAACCCAGAAAGAAGCACTAAAGGCAGAGGCGTGTCCATATTCATTAAGTATATCCACACCTCCAGGCTAATTGCACAGCATAATGCATCCGAGATTATCCAAGTGCAACTAACTCTGGGCAAGACAGCAATCCAAATTGTAGCTTGCTACACACCCCCCACCATGCCCCAGGATTCACACTCCTCATTTCTTGATACACTGGAAAGTATTAGGGTACAACCCAACACCCTAATAATGGGCGATTTCAACTACCTCACCATTAATTGGGAAAACTACTCATGTACCAACTCTTTTGCTCAACGTTTTCTAGAATTCATAAATTCCAATGCCTTGGATCAACTTATTCACACCCCACCAGGGCAGCAATATCCTAGACCTGGTCATTACCAACATGGGAAACCGTGTTCCACCAGAGGTCACTTCCTCGTTGGTCAGATCCGACCACAAGCTTATCAGCCTAGACATCCACATCCCACCCCCAGCCCCAATTAGGGAAACCATCATAAAAAAACTTCTCAAAAGCCAGCTTCACACTTCTTAAGACAGAAGTGGCAAACTTCATGACACCCATGCAGATGGACAATAGAGGTATGACTGCCGAATCTTACACAAATGCACTTTATAAGCACTTACACAAGTGCATGGATCATGCTATCCCTAATAGAACCAAGATGTTATCCTCCAAAAAGGAAGCCAATCTAGTGGTCCTCTGCCATAAACAAACTCTACAACAGAAGAAAGAAACTGTTGCAAAAAAGAGTAAAATTCCATGACTGGAGGAACTCCCTGGTCAACCTCAGTAAGAAACTGAGATCCCTCATAAAATCCTCCAAAGCTAGTTACAAAAACAAAATTGCCACTGACTCTAAAGACAACCACAAAGCATTCTATAGCTATGTCAAGAATCTAAATGGGAACACTCAGATCTGCACTGAGTTACAGCATAATGGCACTAAATATACAGAACCAACTGATATTGCCAACATCCTAGCAGATAGGTTCAGTGCTAACTTTACCCCCCTCACCCCTAGAGGGCCCATCTCTATACCAGAAGAATGCAAAGTTCCTATAATCATGGCTGCACAGGTAAAAAACACACTCTCCAAAGCCAAGAACACAGCATCCGTGGGACCTGACAATATCCCAGGCTGCGTTCTACATGAACTCCAGAATGAACTAACACCCTACCTAAGCACCATGTTCAATCATAGCCTCACCTCAGGCTTTGTACCCACTGAATGGCGCACGTGACAGTTATCCCACTCCACAAAGGGGAGCCACGAGACCCGGGAACTACTGCCCCATTAGCCTGACGAGCCTGGTCTGCAAGGCCATGGAACGTATCATCATGGAACTCATAAACAAAGACATTGGTAATCTCCAAACTCTGGACCCTACTCAGTTTGGATTTGTAAAAGGCAGATCATGTCTCCTAAACCTGATTGACTTCTTTGAAGCAGTCACCAAAGCCATAGATGAGGGTAAAATGGTTCACACAGCTTATCTAGATCTTGCCAAGGCTTTCGACACCATCCCCCACTCTGGAATTATAGATAAGCTCACTAAACTAGGTATAAAACCCTATGTCACAAGATGGGTTGCCAACTGGCTCATGGACAGAACCCACACTGTGAAAATAGCGGATTCCAAATCCGACATCAGACCAGTGACAAGTGGAGTACCACAGGGTTCAGTCCTGGGTCCTCTCCTGTTTGGTATCTACTTCTCTGAAGTGCAGACCAACACAGAAGGTCTTTGGCTAGCAAAGTATGCAGATGACTGAAAACTAGGAGCCATAATCGAAACTCCTAATGATGTGGACAAACTACAAAAGGGCCTCACTGAGACAGATACCTGGTGTCAAAGCCATGGCCTGAAGCTCAATGCCAAAAAGTGTATTGTCATCCCCTTTGGTAAAAGCTCTGTACCCATGAACTACCACATAGCTGGTAGTCTACTTAATGCCGAAAATGTGATAAGAGACCTTGGGACACAGGTGGACAGTAGTCTCTCCTTTGATAATCACATCGCCACAGTGGTCAGGAAATCCTTCTACGTGGCTCATCTCATCACAAAAGGATTCTCATCCAGAAAAAAGAGGTTATTGTTCCCTCTACTCATTACTCATTAGACCCATTATAGAGTACAACGCCCCTTTTGGTATGTACCTCACAAGATATCTACAACAACTGGAAAGACCACAGAAATACCTCACAAAGAGGATTACTGGCCTCAAACAGATGCCCTATGCAGACCATCTCAAAAAGCTACAGCTTTACTCCATCGCATATCGCCTACTCAGGGGCAATCTCTGCCTAACATACAAAGCTATGTCAAACCCAGAGCTGTTGGACATGCTCCACTTAAAGAAATCCCAATCCCTCCGAGCTACACGCTCTAGGGACCTTAACCTTGTCACCACAATAAACAGAACATGCTGGAGGGATAGATTCCTGTCCCAGAGACTTCCCATACTATGGAACAGACTACCTATCTATGTCAAACAGAGCTCCTCATTTGCACTCTTCAAGAAAAATCTTGATGATTGGATGGGAAATGGGAAATTCTCCCCGGGGATCACTTCTGTGGCTCTGCTCGACAGGGGCACAGGAAAATAATTTTCTTGGGTGGCAAAAACCAGGGTACATTTTTTGGCTAGGCTTGTATGGGCCCTAGGGCCGATAGCCTAGTACCTACCTATGAACCCATGAACCTATAATGCATATTCCATGCTGCAGACCTTATTATACTATCAGCTGTCCTGAGATTACATGCCAGACAAGTATTCCTGGTGTCTCATGTGTCTGACCATGTCCCTGTACTGCACTATTTCAAAGGGAAGTCGAGAGGTATGAGCAACCCCACAATCACACATGTGCATACATGGACACACATACACACATGCATCCTACATACATCAACCCCCCTCCACTCCACCACATGCATGCACCCACACACACACACACACACACACACACACACACACACACACACACACACACACACACACACTTACAGGTGAGGTTGCATGAAGATATTACACACAGACCTCCCATTACCCATCTGTCAACATGCTTGACATATGACACTCAACAGCATGCAGCGCAGCTATAGACAATCCCTGCTAGCAACATTATATATCTCTGTGATGCATGGGATGTGTTAGTAGGTGATGCCCCTTCCTCTGGAAAATACTGCCCCCATGTACACAGTATTGCTGTGCACCTGTTCGGCACCCTGGCACGTACTGTGCACCATACCTCACAGGTGTACACACCATTGCTGAATGTGTATTACTGTGTCACTTATGTCTGCTCTGCTGCTCACAAACCCTTTGTGTTTGTCTGATACATACCTGGAATGATATATGGACAGATGTCATTTGTGAATGCCTGATGTCTGATTTACAGATCTCATCATTAGCGGTGCAAGTATAGCCAATATAATACAATTACACTGACAACCTTCAAACATTACTATGGCTATGGGGAGTGTACACACCCTTATTGATACGATGCCCCCATCAGTGATATGCCATGGTACCACATTCTTACATATGTTAACTTTAAACAAACCTGATACGTGATATATGACCTGTACAATCAAATGCAGTGTCAAACAAATGTGCTAGTTGTGTAGTTGCTGATTGAGATGCATACATTTTGTGGGTGCATATGTGTGCACGCCCTTATCATGATGGTTTGTTGCACCTACTGTTATGTGTACTACAGAAGTCACTATTCTTGGCAGGGGTATACTAGCATTGGCCATCTGCATTTGCCAATATTTGGCCAATCTTCCCTACAAATATCCCCTAACAATGCATGATTGCAAGGTCAACTCATGTGCACGTCCCTTGGAGGTCACACACTGCCGTCACTGTTGCTGTGGAGACAGGGTTATGTCTGTCACAGTTCCTGACCGTGACTGTGTTGAGATACAGCCATTCATAGCATCCTTTGGATCTCTGCTTCAGTGCACTGTTGTGTCATGATGACAACCCCTCCCCACCCACAGCCTTTTTGCAGATGCTTGACAACTATGGCCTACACGTGTGCCATTTTGCAGTGTGCCAAGCACTGAACACCATGTGAACCAAACTAGTCCCAGCTAATGAATGGCAAACATACAGGTGTACACTGGCACCAGCAAGGTACAGATGGGGATGGTGGGCCTGAGGTGGGGTGAGGTGTTGATTGTGCAGCACATGTAATTTACTTGATACTGTCTGTAGGTTTCCAACGTGGTCTTGGTACACCAGTACACATTGCAATGCATGCCTTTTGGGGACCTTTTCTGTTATGCATATGCTACCTGTAGAAAGGCCTGGATGATTTTTCTTGTGGTACCTGTCCCATCTGATTACCCTAACCCATGGGCCACACATATGCAGAGTCTTGGCAATTGCTGACATGGGTACTGCACAGCTAGTACTTGCTAGACATTCCTGCAACTCCCTTAGTGTTGTGGCATGTTACTAGGTAGCCTGCATGATGGCTTTGCTACATGTGACATCATCTTTCTTGGATGGTCATCTGTTTATTTTCTACATTAATCCTGTCCCATACATCCTCGCCACATACATGACTATCTGCACTGTTTGCCACGGTGTATGCAATGGTGAGGTATGGCTACATGTCCAACTTCTGGGTACTACCTGTTGGGTATGGGGTCCACACCATGGCATGTAAGATGTGTGCAAACCACAGCTGCCTCTGTTGCAGGTAAGTGGGGACATTTGATGGCCAAATGTCTTGGACAGCAGACCATTTCTTGGTGTGACATTGGGGACCTGTACTTGCTGCAAGGCCCATACTCATGAAGAATGCATGCTGTCCGTATCTTAACAGCTGCTTCCACTATATTTTATCTGGAATGTATGAACACATATGCTTCCAGTGTTTGTGAAGTTATGTATTCCCCATATTTGCTGTCCTAACATAGGATTCCATATTACACAATCATTGCTCATGTTAGGACCACATTGCAGGTTGTAAGGGTTGTGGACTGTAGTATTATGATATGCCGTAGAGTAGATCTGTAACAGTTGCCATTGTAATACTGGTATATACACTGTTGTAGCAGTGTATAAGGGTGATGTTTCAGACATGTCCCTACTGTAGGCCACTTTCCCCACCATTATGTTCATCTCTGTGCACACATTTTGCAATGACAAGATGTTAGTTATATTGCGGGAGTCTGATATACCCTTCAGATACACCATCATGGTGACCACTGTGATGCAGTGCAGTTAACAGCCACAATACGTGAACATGTACAGCATGCATTATGGGCAGGTGTTTTAAATGTGTGCATGGAATATACCATGGCCATAACATGACCAGTGTATTGGCAAACCTGAACAAACACCATAATCACCAGCTACAGGCTGCTACCCTGGAGGTATATCAGAGGGACCTTCATAATTGTGTGAGAGATGTGATGTCAGTAGCCACACCTGTGCATTGGTACAAAGTGGGTGCAGCATTACAGTACATCAACAGTACAAGCACACAATACTACAGATTATGCACATCTGTTTATTATTACAACACAGCAACAGACTATATATATTTCATCTCACATATGAATGATCTAACTGTGCAGATGTGGATGGATATGCAACAGTGGTCTACTAATGTGCCCTGTGGCCTTACCTGCATGCTCCTCTGCCATTGTGTGGGTAGCACCCATCTCCACTATGCTCTCCATTAGATGTTGTGCTTGTGGGTGTGCTGGTGCCCCGAGGCTGCCATGGAGCTCCTCAACATGTGTCGGGGGGGCTGGATGGCATGACCCCCCCCTGTTGCAAGCTGGTCCCCCTTAACTCCAGCAACATGCCGACAGGCATGGCAAAGTAGATTGGTGCATCGATGTCATACCTGCTCATAACTGCAGTTATGCAGGCCAACATCCTTTACCCTGTGGACAAGATCGCTCCACAGGGCGGTCCGCTCCTGCAGATCATGGGCTGTTCGGCCAAACAATGTGTGGTAGTGCTCCACCAGGTGTGAGATGATGACATCATTCTCCTCCACTGTATAAACTGGCAAGTGTTCCCTCGACATAATGCCTGCAAGACATAAAGATGAAAACAGATCTGAGGACCTCATACTGCTAGGTTATCATAGTTGTTAATACACATCTCTGTCTCCCCCCACCATATCTGCAACAACAATCTGATCACAGAACTCAATGGTTATGTCTACAGAAGACCTACCATTTGGACATATATTGTATTGTACAACAGTTTGTGCTATGTGTTTGTAGTCATGTTCCATGTTGGGACACTATCATTGGTGGCCTGTTACGGACAATGTCACCTGCATGCCATTGTAAGGGGCACTATAGTTCCATATATGCTTGTGTTCTGTTTGCTATATGACTGGTGCACATCTGTTATTTTGTGTTAATGGGGATATCTATGCATGCTGTTAGACATGATCCGGGAATGTGTGGACTATTACTCCCCACATATGTTCTATAACAGTGACACAATAGCATGTTTGGGGAAGAGTTGCCAGCAGAACCACCTCTCCAACCTCATCTGGCCATGTTACCAGGCCTCATCACATGTGGGACCCACCCTGGGACCTCCTCATCTACTGGTCCTGCACTATCTTCAGGTGGAACCATTTCAGGGGATGGTGTTCATCCCCCCCCCACCGGAGCACATACAACTGGATCCTGTCACCCAAAGTCAGGTCCAGGGTCTGGTGAATAGGGAGCTCCACAGAGACTTATGGAATGTGCTACAGCAACTTGAGGCCCTCAGTACATACTCACAAGGTCTGCATGCTCCTATTGCTCAGCCCCCAGCCCAGGCACCTTCAGGGCCATGAAGCTGATGTGACTGCCCATGGGTAAGGACCTTGGTCCCATTGTCTCCATATGGGGGCTCATGGGCTTCCACATTGCAGACGACACTCCCCATCCTGGGTATTTACCCACCACATTGTCATATGCCACACCTGTATGCTGTCTTCTCTATCTTCCAACCCAACCTCCCTCCACAAATATACCTGGTATCCTTCCCCAAATTACCAATCTCACTTTCACAAACAAGGGCAATGTATCCCCAACATGGGGTTCACACCTGACATAACCATCCATTTTGCACATACTTACTGCTGTGTATATATGTGTATATTGTCATGGGTGATGTTCCCTCACACATATCATGCAGCACTGTCATTCATCAGTAGGGGACATGTATTTATATCAATATGTGTGTGTTTGTATACATGTAGACACACACACATATATATATATATATATATATATATATATATATATATATAGATAGATACACATACATATATAGATATATACCTATATATATATATATATATATATATATATATATATATATATATATATATATATCTATATATATATATATATATATACACACACACACACACACACACACACACACACACACACACACACACACACACACACACACACACACATATATATATATATATATATATATATATATATATATATATATATATATATATGGGGTGCATTCAGACAACAGGTCCACACTCTCTAACTCTTCTTCCTGCACAGCTGCACTATTCTGCCTTGATACAACACAGGCAGGTGCCACATGTGGACACAGCCTAATATTAGGGGGGGTATATATAGGGACAGATTGCAGGTAAGCCTATTACACACCCATGGCATTTGTGCATGCTACATTACACGTTAACATGACTGTCCTGCAAGTGGTAGGCTCTGGAACTCACATGTCAATCATAATGGCATTACTTCCACCACCAGCTATTGGGCACACTAATATACATGTCTTGCAATACACAACACACACTATGATGGCTTGCATCTTGTCAGTCAGTGCTGATCTGCACAGTTGACAGGTATGGCTCACTGCCCACAGGGACAGACACTATTGTCCATAGCAATTGTTCAGCTGGACATCATTACAACACCCAATGGCACATATAATTCATTCCACATCATCTATCCCATTATTATGGACCAAGTACTACATTAAAATATATCATATATGCTTCATATACCTGTTGTGGGAATGTTGTCTCGTCTGGATAGAGTTTGCTGTGTGGATGGATGGATGGATGGATGTGTGTTTGTTTGTTGTAATTTTATTTCTTTCTCTCTCTCTCTCTCTCTCTCTCTCTTTATCTCTATCTTGGTCTGTCTCTACTAAATGGATTGAACTGCTTTGAATAGCTTGCAGTATAGATTTTGTAGGTGATGCACATGATCAGATGATGGCCTCTGCACCAATCAGTGTCCGCCACTTGCTACCTGCATGCAGCCTGCTGTGTATTACTTCCAATTACCACTGTCATGGCAACCCACTACTCTAAATTCCTACATCATGTGGATGTGGTCCCTTTATCATTCCCTGTATGGAGGGCATCCTTCCTGTGTGTGGCCAGCAGTGTTACAGACAACAGGAAGCAATATCTCTTACAAGAGGACTTGCAGACTCAGGCCAGCTACATATTTGTATGAGGTTCCAGACCTACAGACAGTGTGAGTAGTGTTGTTATATGCATTGCATGCCACCAGTGTTACAGGGTTTGTGTGTACATACTAGTTTAGCATGGAATGCAGTCTGTCTGCATAGCTCTCAACTGTGGGCCTATCCACATGATGGCCAGAGGATTGCCTGTTATGTTTTGTCTGTCCACCACACAGGTCTTGTATCAGATATATCACTGGCATTCTGTCTGTTGAGTGCTGTCAGTACATGGCTACATTAATTTGTGTTTCTGACTTCATATTCCTGACTATGGATATGTTGCAAACCATCCTGTCACACCAGCAACCTTCTCAGTGTATATCAACACTATTGCAAATATGGCCCTGTGTTCCAGCCTATGTCCTCCATCTATATACCATGCTTTGTCCTTATGGCATGCAGCAAGAGGTTGCTATGTAGTGGCCTGTGATTATGTTGTGCTGCCATTCCTACCATCATTCCAGTGATGTTGTGGTCCCAACACATATTGTGGGGTAGGGTCCATATATTATGTGGGCTACAGCTGGACAAAACATGTGTGCCCTTCTGCAGTCCAGAGGTCAGTGAATGTAACACTGTTATATGCCCCTGTAAGTCAGTCTATGGGGGGGTATGCACCATATATAACCTAGGCGGTTACAACATGTGAGGAATATCAGTAGTAAGATGCCTTAAGGTATATGGCTGTACATTCTCAAACATTTTACCTTGGAAACATTGATGGCTTAGTGCTTACTGTCATACAGACTGTTCTGTTTGTCAGTGTGATAGTGATGTTTTAAGTTAAGCATTGTTATGTAACAACGCTTCCCTACCCTACCCCCAATTCCCACCCACCCCCAGTAGCCTTAACCTTATACTTGCTCAGCCACACCCCCAACCTACTCACATCCTATCACATTTCCTGCCTCATTCACACTTACAAACTCTCCACTCCCATCTTACTACCACACCCCATTCCATACCATCCTAGTACTACTAATTTCCAACCTTGCTAAGCTCTCCAATATAAATATGCCCCTGACTTTTAAACTACTTTATTTACTCCTACTTTTTAACATTCTACTCTTATACTATACACTCACTTCCTACGAACACCACACCCTTAGCAGATCTCCTAGTTTAGCTAAACACACAAGCTCTGTCCTTCCTCTAGCTGAACAAACCTATATTAACCTCCTGGCATCTTACCCTTACCTACCCCCTCACTATCACAGGATATTCCATAACAAGTATCACACTACTAGAAAGTTCTACCTAATACCGTCTTAAAATTCAAAAATAATTCCATTCCCACAAAGACTCTTACTCTCACATGGGGACATTCACCCCAACCCTGGCCCACACGATTCCCTCCTCCACACCCTCTCAAATCAAACTACTAACAACTTGAGCTCACCTTTCTCCTCTAACTCCCTTTCAATAGCACACCTAAATATTCGTAGCATCAACAATAAAATTACACAACTCCATGCGTTAATTGACCTCTACTCATTTGATATCCTCTGTCTTACTGAGACCTGGCTTAAACCAGGTACCAAAGACAATGAAATTATTCCTCCTGGCTATAACATTTTAAGGCAGGATCATCTAAACAAAAAGGGTGGGGGAGTTGCCTTACTTTATAAATCTGAACTGCAAGTGAGCTCAATTGACTCCCAGCCTCCCTCCCCTGCCAATGCTGAAATACTCTGTAGCAAACTTCAAGTAAATAAAAGCAAATCCATATATATAATATGTTCCTATATCCCTCCTGGCAACAACTTAAATACACTTGAAAACATTCTTAGCTGGCTCTCCTGTAACTTCCCACTGGAAACTATTATCTTAGGAGACTTTAATATCGATTGGAACTCCTGTATATCCCCAAAACCCACCCATCACCTCAACCTCTTTAGTTTTCAACAAACCATAAATTCTCCTACTAGGATTCACAAATCTACCAATAAACATGTTATCTTGGACTGGATATTGGTCAACAATAATCCCCTCTCATATAAAACAGGAATACTCCCAGACAATATCAGCGACCATCTTCTTACCTACATAACTAAACAAAAACTAACAATCTCAAGCAGGCTATCTATCGTACTATACATAACAAAAAAAACTTTAACCTTCCAACTTTCCTTAATGAACTTAATGCATGTAACTGGTCAGCTCTAAAACACCTCCCACTTGATGAAGCAGTTACCCATTTTAATAACACGTTCCTCCAAATTCTTGAGCATCACGCCCCCTCTCGCTTAATTAGAACAAGATCCAAAGCTGCCCCTTGGCTTTCTAAAGAAACCAAGCAAACAATGCTATTAAGGAATAAACTATGGGCAAAATGGAGATCTACTAAAACCCTGACAGACCATCAAGATTTCAAACACCTCATAATTGCTACAAAATATCTCACCCATCTTGATAAAAAAAAATATTACCTTCAATATCAACAAAATCAAAACCATAACCCCAACAAATTCTGGTCAGGAATTAATAAACTGCTCCATCCAGGGAATACCAAAACACCTACTCCAGCTAACTTAGCTCAGACCCCTCCCAATACAATAGCCAATACATTCAGTAACTTCTTCTGAAACAGTCACCTCTCTAGCAAAGACCATGACTCCCCTCACCTCCCTTCAAAATACCTCTCCTCAAAATAACACCCCCACTCTAAAATTTAGTACAGTCTCCACGACCCATATATGTAAGTTACTCTCAAAACTTAAACCATGTACCCCTTCAGCTGACCAACTACCAGCTGAATATATGAAGCTAGCAGCAGCAGAACTAGCATACCCAGTCTCTATCTTAATTAACAGAACTATAACCAAATCAACTATTCCTTCCCTCTGGAAGGTCTCCCATATCATTCCCCTGCATAAAGGAGGTAACACTAATGAACTTTCTAATTTCCATCCTATAGCCTTACTATCACCTCTATCTAAAATTATGGAATGTTGTATACACCAACAACTCTTATACCATCTTTTACATAATAGCCTACTTGCAGATTCCCAACATGGTTTTAGACCTTTCCATAGTACTTCCACTGCACTTCTCTCCTTCACAGATACTATCAACAAAAATCACAATAACAACCAATTTTCCTCTGCTTTATTTCTTGACCTCTCTAAAGCCTTTGATATGGTGAACCATCAACTTTTGCTAGACACTCTGAAATCTCTCTCACTTGACTCTTCAGCATTGCACTGGTTTGACTCTTATTTGCATGATAGAAAACAAGCAGTCCTTTGGGACAGCCATCTATCCTCTCAGCTCCCAGTCACTATTGGTGTCCCTCAAGGTTCCATCTTAGGTCCCCTTCTCTTCTCCATATTTATAAATAACCTGTGTACTTCACTCCCAACATCCACATGTATTCAGTATGTAGATGATTCAACTCTCATCTGTTCTGCTGTTTCTCCAGCTGAACTTCATTCTACCACCCAAAAAGTCTTTACAGCAGCAGAAAAATGGTTCCAACATATGTGTCTCCTCCTGAATCCGAAAAAAACAAATTATTACTCTTCTCTCCAACCCTTAAGTCTGCCCCTTTCTCCTTTTCTATTGTATCTACTAATGGCAGTATCATTACACCTGATTCTTCCACTAAACTTCTAGGCTTTACAATAGATAATCAACTAAACTTTGATTGCCACATTGACCTAACCATCAAAACAGTTAATAAAAAGATAGGTGCCCTCTATAGACTTAAGCCCTTTCTTACACCTACCACCAGGGTGTCTCTAGCCCAAACTCATCTCATCTCTACATTATTGTATGCTTCTCCTTCACTCATATACCTTTCAAAATCTAACCTTCAGAAACTTGCCACAGCCTACCATAGTGTTGCCAGGTTTGCCACAGGTTCCCCATTTCGAACCCATCATTGTGTTAATCTCAAAAAGATTGACTGGCTCGAACTCCAAAATCTTATTCTCCTACATCAACTAGTTATCACCTATAAAATTCTCCATTACCCTACTAATACTCCCATACTTAATAACCTTATTGCCCCTTACAGGAATCTTACTTCCCTCTGCTCAGCTAACAAACTACTAGTTGCCACTTTCAAATCACACAATAAAGCTGGTGACTCCTTGTTTACAAATAGTGTTGGCTCATACTGGAATAAAATTCCCACCGAAGTGACCACACTAGGCTCTCCACAACTTTTCAAGAAACAACTAAAGAACTATTTCAAATCTCACTGGCTATGCCCTTGCTCTAATCCTGACTGACCTCAGCATCCAACTCTCTTTACAGTTCTCTCCTTTACTCTTCTACTTGTCTCTATCACTAGTACTACCCCTCCTCTGTAGCTCACCTTGAATGTCACTTGCATTTTACTTTCCTACAACATCCCTTTTTTTTTTCATTCTACTTGATATATTACTGCAACCAGTCACCTCTCCATTTATTTAAACCTTAT